>NC_042619.1:167696740-167954784 GCF_901001135.1 Rhinatrema bivittatum | reverse complement strand
CTCTCTCACTCTCACATGCTGTCTCACACAAACAGGATTTCTCTCACATGCTGTCTCACAGAAACACAGGCTCTGACTCTCACATGCTGCCTCACACACACACACACACACACACACACACACAGAAGCTCTCACATGCTATCTCTCTGTCTCTCTGATCATACAGGCTCTCACTCCCACATACAGTATCTCAACTCACTCTCTCTCACACCCAATCTCTCAACTCAGCTTCATATACACACATACTCTACAGGGCCTCAGCCTCTTAAGGAATGGCCTCTGCTATTACTGGCATCATTAGCATGGGATCATTTTAGTGTTTGGGTACTTATCTTCTTGTAGTCTGGTTTGGCCACTGTTGGAAACAGGATGCTGGGCTTGATGGACCCTTGGTCTGACCCAGTAAAGCAATTTCTTATGTTCTTATATTCTTATGTTCTCTCTCTCACCTCTTGGCCTCCTCTTCATGGATTGCCACAGGATGGGCTCCACGGTGGCCCTGATCTTCTTTGGCCACTCCGAAGTGGGATTCACAGCAGCCCTGCTACTGGGCCTCCTCTTCTCGGGCCACCGTGAGGTGGGATCCATGGTGATCCTGATATAATCGCTACTGCTCCTCTGTGTGTGGGCAAAGCTCCTCCTCCTTCGTGCCCAAATGGCTCCAGCAATGTTTTTCTTCCAGGGCCAAGCAGGCAGGAAGGAGGAGGGGCACCTGGATGTGAATGCTTCTGTTGCGTCCATCGGTCGCATAAGGCTGCGACCGCTCTGACTTACCTCTTTTTCTCCTCTTTCACTCTCCTTGGTCAAGATGGCTGCCTCCTGTGCCGAGTACCGAGGGTCTCGTGGTTTCCAAACCAGCATGGGCGACCCCATCCACCATGCTCACTCCCATGGCCTCCTATGTCGTGAGCGCACTCATCTCCTACGCTCAAATACACTTCATGGCGGGAACCACGGGGGAGGCCCCACTGTATGACATCAGTATCTCCAGGTAAATCTAGCCTCCGCTTCTGCTACCACCTTGAGATAGCAAGGACTTCAGTTTTAGGTACTCTGACCATTCTAAGTTGCATGCTTAGACGCTGCTTTCACTCCAAGGGCCTCGTTCCTGTAAAAGCTCTAGATACCCACTCCTCGGGGGTCTCTCACTTCCAAGTACCCTTTGTGTTTCTCTCTAAGACAACTGCTCCTCAGGGGACCTTCTCTCTCTTCTACTTTTCAGGATATCGGACCATGGGGTACTTGCTACTCGAGGGCCTACCAGCCATTATATCCTGCACCACGGACCTTTGGTCCCAACTTTCCACCATCAGGAAGATGCCATCATTCCTGTGAGTACCTCTACGATCTGGTGCTCCAGCTCCACCCACCAGCTGCGGTGTTACCCGCATTGCGGGCTCCCGCCTATCATGAACATCTGGGTGAGACTTCACATCTGAGCCTGTTGAACGTACTGGCACTTCTTGGATCAGTGCCATACCTTCCTGCTTTCAACATCTATCTACAGCAGTACAATAAAGCCTCTATCCATACAGTGTCTGCTATCTGAGTTCAGCCTATCACAGTGGTTCCACAGGGGGCCCCTCCCCATGGGCAGAGTCATCTCCATTGCGACCAAGGGTCCACTATGTCACAAAAACAACAGATTGCTAACTCCATGGACTTGGCTCAGCTCACAGCCCTGCAGGCCATCCCTGGCCTAGCCCAGCGGATCACGGAACAACAAAAGTCCTTGGAGAGCCTAGCTACTGCCTTCAATCAGTTACACGCTCAACTGAACTATTCAGCTCCTCTTGTGAAGGAATTTCTGTCACCAGTAGTAACCTTTAAGACCACTGTACTTTTATCCACACCTACCCGCTTTACAGGTGAAGCCAAGATGTGCAGAGGGTTTGTTAATCAATGCAGCATGCATTTTTCATTACAGCCTACCCTCTTTCCCACTGAAGCTTCAAAGACCACCTACATCCAGTTGTTACTAGAAGGACAAGCCCTGGCCTGGGCTTCACCATTATGGGAACATGAAGATCCCATCCTGAATGACCTACTAGGGATGTGCAGAGAGACGCCATATGTTGCATTCGGGATTCGGATGTATCGGGGGGCAGATATGTTGTATTCGGCAAGGGGGACCCCCGATACATTTATCCGTTAATTCTTATTTGTTTCCCCGCTAAAATTAAGTACAACCCCCCCACCCTCCTGACCTCCCAAGGCTTACCAAATCTCCCTGGTGGTCCAGCGAGGGGTCTGGGAGCCATCCCCTGCACTCACACCATCGCTGCCGGTTTCAAAATGGCACCGATAGCCTTTGACCTACTATGTCACAGGGGCTACTGGTGCCATTGGTCAGCCCCTGTCACATGGTAGGAGCACAAGATGGTGCCGATGGCCATGTGACAGGGGCTGACCAATGGCACCGGTAGCCCCTGTGACATAATAGGTCAAAGGCTATCGGCGCCATTTTGAAACCGGCAGTGAGGGTGTGAGTGCAAGGGATGGCTCCCGGACCCCCCGCTAGACCACTAGGGAGATTTGGTAAGTCTTGGGGGGGGGGGTCAGGAGGGGGGGTTTGTTTAAATTGGATCCTTTAGGCTGCCGAATAATTTGGCGGATTCGGTGTATTTGTGGGGAATCACAATACATTTTGCTTCCCCACGAATACAACAAATAGGGCCCTATACATTGCAGATGAGAAATATGTTAGAAATGGATGCACACCCCTATGACCTACCAGGATTTGTAAAACTTTTTAAGTCTGTGTTTGATAACCTGTCTCATCAGACCATCGATGGATCTGCCTTGCTCAACCTTCAGCAAGGTAACAAGCCACTTACAGACTTTGCTATTGAATTTAAGACTCTAACATCCAAACTACATTGGGACACTGGATGCCTACCTGCCATATGCATGGAGGGTCTCAACTCCCACATAAAGGACAAATTAGTGGCTCGTGACTTGCCTGATACCCTTGAGTCCCTGATGGAACTAGCAGGGAGAATTGACTGCCATATCTGCGATTGTACTCAGGAGGCTAAGAGTCCATGAACGTTTACAGTGGGGGATAACCATTCTAAAGATGTGCCTATTGCTTCCAGCTTACCGTCTGCACCCCGAGAGGAAGAAGAGCCTATGCAACTAGGCCGAAGCCATTTGACCTCTAAGGAGAGACATTATCATAAGCACATGGGGTTGTGCATGTACTGTGGCCAATCGGGTCATGCAGTCCAAACCTGTCCCATTTGTCTGGGAAACTGCAGGCCTGGGATCTGCAGGAGGACTTCTCCTGGGCCTCACCTCTTCTACCCCTCTATTATCATTACCAGTATCTCTGCTTTGCAGAGGTCTCGAATTTCAGACTCTCGCTCTCATTGACTCCGGTGCTGGAGGTAATTTTATTCTGAAGTGCTTTGTTGAACATCTACGGATTCCTACTACACCAATAACTAAGCCTCTGCTATTGTCATCTATCCATGGAGAACCACTTCCTGGAGAAGTTTCATTGACCACCTAGGTCATCGGCCTGCGCACTGGAGCTCTTTACTCAGAATCAATTTCTTTTCTAATGTTGGAACAAGCCATGCATCCGGTGGTATTGGGGCTGCCGTGGCTTCAAGACCATATGCCACAGTTTAATTGGGCTACCTTGTAACTGTCCAGATGGGGACCAGACTGTCATGGTTGGTGTCTTGCTGAAGTTTCACTGCTTATCTGCATGCCCACTACTCCATTCATTACCTGGCTTACCTCCACAATACGCCTCCTTCCAGGATGTTTTCTCAAAGCAAGTAGCTGATGTTCTTCCGCCACACAGAGAGTTTGATTGTGCCATAAATATGAAACCAAATTCAGAACCTCCCAAAGGAAGAGTTTACCCTCTTTCAGTAGCTGAGACTAAAGCTATGTCTACCTACATACAAGAAAGTCTGCAAAAAAGATTTATCAGACCTTCCAAATGACCTGCTGGTGCAGGCTTCTTTTTCGTGGAGAAAAAGGATGGCACCTTATGCCCTGCATCGACCACAGGAGTCTGAATGAGATTACCATCAAGGACAGGTATCCCCTGCCCTTAATATCTGAACTGTTTGATAGGCTCCAAGGGGCCAAAATATTCTCCGAATTAGACCTAAAGCTCGAATACGCAACTTGGTGCATATTCGAGAAAGAGACGAATGGAAGACTGCTTTTAACACCCGTGATGGACATTTTGAATACCTCATCATGTGCTTTGGTTTAAGTAACGCACCCATCATCTTTCAAAAAATGATGAACGACATCTTACGGGACTTACTGTATCAATGCGTAGTAGTATATCTTGATTTATTTATTTATTTATAGATTATTTTATACCGCGGTGCGTATAGTTATACATCACCTCGGTTTACAGTGAAACAATAAATTAGCAACAGGCTTTACATATAACAGTTTAAACAGTAAAACATTTAACAGCAACAGGCTTTTCAGAAACATTGTGTTTCAAGGGTAATATGCTAACATCATTAACTATAATAACCATAATATGTTAATATTCAAGTATTACGAAGGAGCAAATTAACTGTCAAAGGCAAAACCAAATTCACATTAAAGTCAATAGACAGAATTGAACGACAGAGGGGGGGTATGGATTAGCAGAATGATAAATACAAATGGCTAGGATAAGAACCTGGAGAAGGTAAGTAATAGAGATGTGAATCGTGTCCTCGATCGTCTTAACGATCGATTTCGGCTGGGAGGGGGAGGGAATCGTATTGTTGCCGTTTGGGGGGGTAAAATATCGTGATATATTGTTAAAATCGTTAAAACCCGCTAAAACCCACCCCCGACCCTTTAAATTAAATCCCCCACCCTCCCGAACCCCCCCCCCCCAAATGACTTAAATTACCTGGTGGTCCAGCGGCGGTCCGGAACGGCAGCGGTCCGGAACGGGCTCCTGCTACTGAATCTTGTTGTCTTCGGCCGGCGCCATTTTCCAAAATGGCGCCGAAAAATGGCGGCGGCCATAGACCAACAGGATTCGACGGCAGGAGGTCCTTCCGGACCCCCGCTGGACTTTTGGCAAGTCTTGTGGGGGTCAGGAGGCCCCCCCCAAGCTGGCCAAAAGTTCCTGGAGGTCCAGCGGGGGTCAGGGAGCGATTTCCCGCCGCGAATCGTTTTCCGTACGGAAAATGGCGCCGGCAGGAGATCGACTGCAGGAGGTCGTTCAGCGAGGGTTCCGGCGCCTCGCTGAACGACCTCCTGCAGTCGATCTCCTGCCGGCGCCATTTTCCGTACGGAAAACGATTCGCGGCGGGAAATCGCTCCCTGACCCCCGCTGGACCTCCAGGAACTTTTGGCCAGCTTGGGGGGGGCCTCCTGACCCCCACAAGACTTGCCAAAAGTCCAGCGGGGGTCAGGAAGGACCTCCTGCCGTCGAATCCTGTTGGTCTATGGCCGCCGCCATTTTTCGGCGCCATTTTGGAAAATGGCGCCGGCCGAAGACAACAAGATTCAGTAGCAGGAGCCCGTTCCGGACCGCTGCCGTTCCGGACCCCCAGGTAATTTAAGTCATTTCGGGAGGGTGGGGGATTGAAGGAGGTAGGATTTGGCAAGGAAATGTTTAAGTTATTTGGGGGGGGTTCGGGAGGGTGGGGGATTTAATTTAAAGGGTCGGGGGTGGGTTTTAGCGGGTTTTAGTGTGCCGGCTCACGATTCTAACGATTTATAACGATAAATCGTTAGAATCTCTATTGTATTGTGTTCCATAACGGTTTAAGACGATATTAAAATTATCGGACGATAATTTTAATCGTCCTAAAACGATTCACATCCCTAGTAAGTAATAATATGGGATAGCTGAATTTTAGGTTAGATATGATTCATAGAGTGAAGGCTTGTTCAAACAACCATGTTTTAAGGTTTTGTTTGAAAGTTTTGTGACAGGATTCAAGACGCAGGTCCAACGGCATGTTGTTTCAGATATACTGATCTTTTCTCAAGATCTTTTCTCAAGATCTCAAGATCTGCAAAGTCATCAGGAGGATGTTAATAAAGTCCTAGGATACATGCGTGAGTACCACCTTTACGCAAAGCTTGAGAAGTGTGAATTCCACAAAGAAGCTGTACCCTTTCTGGGATACATTGTTTCTAAGAATGGATTTCAAATGGACACCAAGAAACTTGAGAGTATCCGGGACTGGCCTCAACCCACAGGCCTGAAGGCATTGCGTCGCTTCTTGGGATTCACCAATTACTGCCGATCCTTTATTAAAAACTACTCATCATTGACAGTCTTTCTAACTGCTATGACCAAGAAGGGAGCCAACCCTGCCAATTGGTCTCCAGAAGCCATCTCAGCCTTCCTGACACTCAAAGAGGCTTTTCAAAAGAAGCCGTGTCTCTGCCACCCTGACGCACACCTTACTTTCATCATGGTGGTCGACGCATCTGACATTGGTGTGGGGGTGGTTCGAAATCAGTACAGCGAATCCAATGTGCTCCATCCTTGCTCCTTCTTTTCTAGGCAATTCTCACCTGCTGAGAGAAATTATGGGATAGGAGACAAGGAGCTTCTCACAATCAAGCCAACTTTTGAAGAGTGGCGTCCCTGGCTAGAAGACGCACAATACCAAATAGTAGTTTACATCAATCACAAGAATCTAGAGTACTTTCGACATGCTCAACGACTCAACCACCTTCAAGCAAGAAGGTCTTTATTTTTCAACAGATTTGACTTCCTTCTGAAGTACCGTCCAGGAGAGAAGAACACTCGGGCTGATGCCCTATCATGATCCTTCTCACCTCAGGATATGCCGGATGAACCCCGTCATATCATCGATCCCAAAAGAGTGGTCCTCGCAGCCACCCACATGGTACCTGCCGGGAAGACGGTGGTGGCCATACGTTTAAGAAAAAAACTGTTGAAATGGGCACACGATTCCCATCTGGCAGGCCATCCAGGACAGAGTCGTACTCTAGCTATGTTGCAAAGATATTATTGGTGACCAAACATGAAGAAGGACGTACAAGCATACGAGGGTTTTTGCGCTGTCTGTGCCAAGCAAAATCCACCACCCTTGCGTCCTTGGGACCTATTACAGCCTCTACCATCACTGGATGAACCATGGACCCATATCACTACCATTTTCGTAGTGGACCTGCCATCATCCAATGGCAAAAACACCATATGGGTTACGGTCGACCGTTTCTCTAAAATGGCATTACCAGGTTTAACCTCTGCTACTGAGTTAGCAAAATTCTTCATTAAACACATCTTCCGTCTTCATGGGATGCCTAAACATATCCTATCTGACAGGGGAGTACAATTTACTGCAAGGTTTTGGAGAGCATTATGTCAAAACTTTGACATTGCCTTGGACTTAACCTCTGCCCACCATCCTCAGTCTAACGGTCAGACTGAGAGGATGAATAGGACGCTGAAACAATTTCTGCGATCTTATGTCAATTCTAGACAGAATGACTGGGCTGAATTACTGCCTTGGGCAGAATTTTCCATCAATTCACATCCTGCTTCTTCAATGGGTCTTCCCCTTTCCAGCTTGTCTATGGGAGACAACCATTACCTCCACTGCCAATTCCATTGTCAGTCACCTCTCCTGCTGCCCACCTCACCGCAGCAGAATTATCCTAACTTTGGAGACAGATGAAGGAGCTTCTCCTTAAAGCAGGACAAAAGGCAAAGAGAACCTTTGATGCTCATCATCAAAAGGCACCCTCAGTTTAAGCCTGAAGACAAGGTTTGGGTAAGCATCAAGTACCTTCAACTTAAGCTTCCTTCTGCAAGATTTGCACCTTGCTTTGTGGGACCTTTCACCATTCTTCGGCAATTAGGAAATCTAACATACAGTCTAAGACTGCCTCCATCAATGAAGATACACAATGCATTTCATATATCTCTACTAAAGCCAGTGACACTCACCGAGTTCTCCAGGAAAGACCCAGAGCCTACCAGCCTGGATACAGAAGATGAGATTGAATATTCCGTAGACGACATCCTTGATGTACGTAAAAGAGGCAAGACATGGGAGTATCTCATCTCATGGGAGAACTATGGCCCAGAGGAAAACTACTGGGAACCACTGGCCAATATTACAGACAAGGAGATGGAACGTCAATTCCACCTGGCACACCTACACAAGCCTAGACCACCTGGAAGAGGTCTTGGAGGGGGCCCTTTGAAGGGGGTACTGTTGTGACTGCTCTGCCTTACCTCTTTTTCTTCTGTTTCATTCTCCTTGGGCAAGATGGCTGCCTCCAGTGCTGACTTCCAAACCAGCATGGGCATCCCCATCCACCATGCTCACTCCCGTGGCCTCTAGGGCGCAAGCACGCACATCTCCATCGCTCAAATACACGTCATGGTGGGAACCTCAGGGGCGGCCCCACCGCATGACATCAGTACCTCTGGGTATATCTAGCCTCTGCTTCTGCTACTACCTTGAGTTAGCAAGGACTTTGGTTTTAGCTACTCTGACCGCTCAAAGCTGCACGCTTAGACACTCCTTTCACTGCAAGGGCCTCGCTCCTGTAGAAGCTCTAGATACCCGCTCCTCGGGGGTCTCTCACTTCCAACTACCATTCCGGGTACTCTTTAACAAAGCCAACCGCTCCTCGGGGGTCTTTCTCTCTTTCCTACTTTTCAGGATATCAGATCATTGGGTACTCGCTCCTCGAGGGCCTAACAGCCATTAAATCCTGCACCACGGACCTTCAGTCCCAACTTTCCACCATCAGGAAGATGCCATCATTACTGTGAGTACCTCTATGATCTGGTGCTTTAGCTCCACCCGCTCCCACCTATCATGAACATCTGGATGAGCCTTCACATCTGAGCATGTTGAACGTACTGGCACTTCTTGAATCAGTGCCTTACCTTCCTGCTACCACAATCTATCTATAGCAGTAAAATAAAGCCTCTATCCATACAGTGTCTGCTATCTGAGTTCAGCCTATCGCAGTGGTTCCCCCGGGGCCCCTCCCCGTGGGCAGAGTCATCTCCATTGCGACCAAGAGTCCACTATGCCACAAACACAACAGTTTCTTCAGACTGTAGTGGGACGAGCTGCACCATGGCCCCGCCAACATTCCTGCTGTGCGCAGCCAGCACATAGCATCAAATTGACATGCCCTCATGCCTCCCCCTCAGTATGAAATTACTTCCTGCTTTTTCTGCCATCTATCAGTGGCAGAAACAGTGAAAATCGTTCCCCGCTGGGGGGATCGGGTCCACTGGTGGCGACACAGGCTTCTCCCTGCTCCTGACACTGCCCCACCAGGAGTGCTGCCCCCATGCAATTGCACTGTTTTCACACCTGGTGGTGCCAGGCTTGTCTCTGTGTGTATATGCAACTTTAACTGTTTAAATTTTATTGTTAATTATTTTACTATTTTAATTGTTTTTATTAGTTTATTATGAAACTTTGTATTTATTTCTTTTCATTTAATTTTGGAAATGCAAATATTTTTAAATGAATATTTGTTAACTAATGTAAACCAATGTGATATGTTCTCATGAAACATCGGTATATAAAAATTAATAATAAATAAATAAATATGTGAGATCGGGAGCATGCTTCTGTATGTGAGAGGGAGGGTACTTCACTGTATATGCATGTGAGAAAGGGAGGGTGCTTCTGTCTGTCTGTATCTGACCAATCATGACACTTTATTTCTACCATTTACTATAAATAATTATAACCTGATAAGTAACATCTTCCATTAAACAATTCAAGGTTATATCACACAATAACACAGGTTGTTTTTTTTTACTCTATTCATGCTACATATATAGGTAATAATGTAGAACAGTTTGGGTTACACATAATCTGTGATTTATGTAAGTCATCCAGCAATGATTCAGGAGTTTAATTTTCTTTTTTAAAATGGCAAATGTAGAAATACTTTATTTTGCAAGGTATGCTGGCATAGTCAGAGATAACAGATTTTGAATTGTGCGGTGCAATTTTGCAATTGGTGCACATGCTTTAAATTCTGTCTTCCCTTTGTTGGATTATAGCAATGTAATGGGTCCTTACACTAAAATGAATAAATGCTTTAGCCCTGAAATACCCTTATAAAATATCTTTGCAAATCTTGCATCCATGGGGCACTTTATGCTTTCATCACAGTTTCAAATTAATTAGTTGGACTGCTTTGAAAGCTTTAATCTCCACCATGGCATTATAGAACTTGCATTAGACATTTCCTGTTTTCATTTCAGCATTGCTTAGTTTAAAGAGTTCATTTACATTCAGTGAAGCCTTAATGCATGAATATTGACAAAATAATAAAAATAGAAAATTACATTTAAGGTTTTGTGTCAACATCATTAAGCTCTCAGCCATACCAAAAAAAAACAATATAAAGGGGGAAAATAAAGCAGCCTCTGCTTCAGTGTAAACATAATCACTATTGAACTGCATTAAGTAACCCTATTGTTTCCATTTCAGTGAGTAATAACCTCAGGGCATTATATAGAGCTTGAATTGTGTGAATGTCCCTTGCTTCCAGATTCCCAAGTTTCTTTGAGTCAGTTTGTATGAATTATTTTTTTTTTGTACATTTATAATCTATAATAATTGTAATTTTTTTTCTCCAAATGGAAAGCCATAAACTCTGGTACAGAACTTAATATTGATCCCATTGTTCCTTAAAAAAAGAAACACTATAGGCGTAATTTTCAAAAGGATTTACATGCTTAAAACTGGGTTTTATATGTGTAAATGCACT
Source organism: Rhinatrema bivittatum (assembly GCF_901001135.1). Classification (NCBI taxonomy): domain Eukaryota; kingdom Metazoa; phylum Chordata; class Amphibia; order Gymnophiona; family Rhinatrematidae; genus Rhinatrema; species Rhinatrema bivittatum. The sequence continues at coordinate 167,944,059 of NC_042619.1, read as the reverse complement.
TTACACATGTAAGTGGGTTTTTGAAAATCACTATAAAATACTGTATGCCATTGATTGTCAATAGGTTTTACATGTGTAAATTCACTTTAAGCACAAAAGTAAGCTTTTAAAAATTGCTATGATATGATATTATATTTACGCATGTAATTCCTTTGGAAATTACTGAATAACTACACTGATCAATAGAATTTTTCAATTCTAGATTTTAATAGGAAAAAAACCCTTGTCATTGAAACCATGAAATAAATAGAGCTATAAAAAGAGTCATACAACTGATTATTTGGAATAGTGGTCCTTAACATTTGAAGACATGACCAGTAGCCATTTCTCTTGTTCTATACCACTGACATACAGTAAATCTACAGTTACATTTAAAATAGGCAGGTTAGATTTGATGGAAGACATTTCTTTAAGCCAATATGTCAGACAGACCATATGAGAGCAAAATTGCAGTCACAGGAATGGTAACATGCTGAACAATTACATACAAGAGAAGTGCAGAATAGACTTGCAGGTCCAGAGGTTTATCAACTTTATCATCAACTTTATTAGTATTTCATATAATGGAAACTCCACTGGGTTAATAATAACAGTTCAACGGGTCCCCCAACATGGACCCTGTGTTTCGCCATCAGGCTGCATTGGGAGGGACAGGCGTCCTTATAACAGCATTCATATTTGTTGCAAGTCAGATTTTCCAGGGAGTCCCAATAGATGAAACAATAACTGTCAAACCTGCTCCCATTGATTCAATCAACAAAGAAGGCTGTGGGGCCAAACTCTCTGTGGCAATCCACACTCCTTGAGCCTTTTCTGCCAAGTCCCAATGCTGAGACTTCACCCGCAAGATGGAGGAAACAAACACAGATGAAGAGGCAGAGCCATCCAAGAACCCTGACGCTCCCAGTGAAGCTTCTACCAAAGCAACAGATACAACAGGAGAGCATGGGTGGAACGGTAGTCAGGGCTAAGGGAAACATCTGCCGCTAACGGGCTGGCATTCCCAAATCCAGCCAAGCCGACATCAATCACAGAACTACGGGTATGTATCACTTCAGTCAATGTTATTTGGCGATGGAGAAACCAGCAGCACAGTCATCGAACCCTGCCTGATAGCTCATTTCCATTTCTCCATTGCAGAAAGAAATGTACTTGCAGAAAAAAGAAAATTTAAAGGGAATTCCCAGGAGCAACACTAAAGTTTGTCTACTATGCAGTGGCCATCTTGCTTTACCTCTTCTGATGACTGCTCTTTCCAGAGCTTACCTTCAATTGAAAGAGGTCTGCATTCTATGATTGATACATTGAAGGTATTTAAATAACTCTAAATTATCTCTCCTATCCCACCTTTTCTCCATGATGTTAGGTTCCATATTAGGAGCTACCACCCAGGAAAAAGATCTAGGCATCATAGTGAATAATACTTTAAAATTGTCGGCTCAGTGTGCTGCAGCAGTCAAAAAAGCAAACAGAATGTTAGGAATTATTAGGAAGGGAATGGTGTTATGATTCAATGAATCGGTGAACCATTGGGCTACAATGACAAGGTAGAAAGGCTTACCGTGGTTCCTCGTCGGTGGGAGATGAACCTCAGGGCTGGCAGCTGGAGTTACCAGCAGGGCAGTGGTATAGACAGGCCGGAGTCAAGGCAGGCAGCAAAGAGACAAAGTCCAATATCCAAAGCAGAAATCAACGCAAGGCAAGCAAGGCATGAGACACACCAAGCTAGACCTATTGCAAGGCACTGGCAATCCTTATATAGTCCGGGATCATGAAGTGGTTCCTGGGAGCCTGGAACTACTTCCTGTTGCTGCTCCTGTAAGTGGAGGGAGGATCCAAGCACCTGCGTCAGATTGGAGCTAAGGCTCCCCCTGTGGGAGCCATGCTGCTGGCTTCCTGCTGCCTTAGCCGATGATGAGGACCGCAGAGAGAGTACCGAAGAGACCCACCTCTGCCACTGCCGGTTGGTGCGGTCAGCTGTCGGGGTCGTCCCCTGCCGATCGCAACAGTACCCCCTCCTTTAAGACCCCTTCCAGGAGACCTAGGTTTCTCTGGTGATTGGCATGAAAATCCACAAGGAGTGTTTTGTCGAGTATATTCTTCATGGGCTCCCACGAATCTTCCTCTGGGCCATACCCCTCCCAAGCTATGAGATATTCCCAATGTCTCTTATGATGGCGGACATTCAGGATCTCTCTGACTTGGTACGTCTCCTCCTCCTCTGTGGAGATTTCCTGGGGAGTGGGCGGTTTTCATGCAGGCCACGACAGTATCACTGCTTTCAAAAGCGAAACATGGAAAACATTATGGATTTTAAATGATGGAGGAAGATGTAGTTGATAGGTGACAGGAATGATCTGTCTCAAGATTGGAAAAGGACCCACATAGCGAGGGGCAAGCCTCATGGAAGGCACACGTAGGCGTAGGTTGCGAGTGCTAAGCCAAACCTTTTCTCCAACCGTAAGGTGAGGTGCTGGCCGCTGATGCTTGTCTGTAGTATTCTTTGTTCTCTGGGCAGCTTTGCTGATCATGGTTTCAATCTGAGTCCATAGCGCATGGAGATCCTGTGCTGTCATCTGAGCAGCTGGGGACGGCACGGATAACGGTATTGGAAGGGGAGAGAGTGGTTGTCTCCCATAGACACAGAGAAAGGGGGAGAATCCCGTAGCTGCATTGGCATGACTGTTATGGGAGAATTCTGCCCATGGGAGAAGGTCGGCCCAATCATCCTGTCGTTCATTCAGAAAAGCTCTTTAAAAGGTTTTTAAGGTGTGGTTAGTTTGTTTGGTTTGTCCATTGGCCTGGGGGTGGTAGGCTGTAGTGAAATCCAGTTTAACCCCAAATTTGTTGCACAAAGACCGCCAATATTTGGCCGTGAACTGGGTTCCACGATCGGACACAATATGGTGAGGTAGTCCATGTAATCGAAAAATGTGTTTTGTAAACAATTTGGCCAATTCTGGAGCAAAAGGTAGTGTTGGCAGAGCGATAAAGTGTGCCATTTTAGAAAAATGGTCAATGACCACCCAAATTACTCAATTACCATTAGAAGTAGGTAATTCAACCACAAAATCCAAGGCAATATGAGTCCAAGACTCCTTGGGTGCTGGAAGAGGTTGTAATAAGCCCCAAGGACGTCCAACTGGAGTTTTCTGCCGGGCACAGGTTGGGCAAGAGTCTACATAGGCTTTCACATCCTGGTACATCTGTGGCCACCAATAATAGCTTCTGAGGAGTGAGAAAGTTCAAACTTGGCCTGGGTGTCCTGCTACTTTAGAATCATGGCCCCATTTCAACAAGCGATGTCATAACCGGGTTGGAATGATAGTATTCCCTGAGGGAACTACATGGGTAGTGGCCATCAGGATTCGTGCTGGGTCGATAATGAACCTCGGTGGGTCTGGAAGATCTTCGGCCTCGGAAGCACAAGAGAGAGCGTCTGTTCTGACATTTTTAGTGGCTGGCCTGTATTTCACCAGGAAATCGAAACGGTTAAAAAATAAGGACCAGCGCGCTTGACGGGGGTTTAGACGTTGGGCTTGGCGGAGATGTTCTAGATTCTTATGGCCAGTAAACACCTTAATATTGTGTTGAGCTCCCTCCAATCATTGTTGCCAAGCCTCAAAAGCTAGTTTTATGGCCAGGAACTCCTTTTCTCCGATACCATATCCTTTTTCAGCTGGGGAAAATTTACGAGAAAAATAGGAACAGGGGTGAAAAACCCCCTTAGTGGAAATTTGACCCAAGACAGCCCCAATGGCAGTGGAAGAGGCATCTACTTCCACGACAAAAGGACGTGCAGGATCCAGGTGGTAAAGGCAGGTTTCAGAAAGGAAGGCCTTCTTAAGCCTGGAAAAAGCATCCAACGCCTCCACAGACCACTCTGTGGTGTTGGTTCCTTTGTGAGTTAGTGCGGTCAATGGAGTAACTAATTAAAAGTAATGAGGAATGAAGTGTCTATAAAAATTGGAAAACCCAAAAATCATTTTAGAGAGCACAGACTGGAAGGCTGGAACTATTCCCAGATGCAGGCCACTTTATCCGGATCCATTTGGAACCCGATATTGGAGATAATGTATCCTAAAAAAGGCAAGGACTCCGCTTCAAAAATGCATTTTTCCAATTTTACATAGAGCTTGTCGGCTCGCAAGCGTTGCAGTACTTGTTGGACATCACCATGGTGAGATTGCAGATCTCAGGAGAATATCAACACATCATCCAGATAGACTACTACTTTATTATATAATAGATCCTGAAAAATGTCATTCATCATGGACTGAAAGACTGCAGGTGCATTACACAGTCTGAAAGGCATTACTAAATATTCAAAATGTCCATCCCGAGTATTAAATACAGTCTTCCATTCGTCATCCGGCCTGATGTGGACTAAGTTATATGCCCCTCGTAGATCAAGTTTCGTAAACACTTGGTGCCCTGTAACTGGTCCAGTAATTCAGGAATGAGAGGCAATGGGTAGCGATCTTTTATGGTTATGGTATTTAATCCTCGATAATCTATACAAGGCCGTAGTGTACCATCTTTCTTGGCCACGAAGAAAAAAACAGCTCCAGCTGGTGAAGTAGATGGGCAAATGAATCCCCAGTCTAAATTCTCCTGGATATATTGGACCATGGCCTGAGTTTCAGGGAGAGATAGCGGATATATACCCTTCCCCGAGGAGGTATAGTCCTGGGAAGCAGGTTGATGGCACAATCAAATTGTCTATGTTCAGGAAGAATTTCTGCTTTTTCTTTTGAAAATACATTAGTGAAATTGGCATATTGTGAAGGGAGGTCTCCTGAGGTGGTAGCAAGACATACAGTAAGAGGACATGTCACTGGAAGAAGGCATTGCTTTTGACAATGTGAGCTCCATTTGGTTAACTGAAGTGTTTCCCAGTTGATCGCAGGGGAATGTTTTTGGAGCCAAGGCATTCCTAAAATGACCGGATGAACGGCTTTGTCAATGACGTGAAGAGCAATCTCTTCCATATGTAGTATACCAGTCCTTAGGTGCAGTGGAAAAGTAGTCTGAAGGATTCATCCAGAGGGTAGGTCTCCGGATATTGAAGAAAGTATCAAAGGTGTATCTTGCGGCATGATAGGTAGACCAAGGTGTTCGACCAGATTACTCATAATGACATTTCCCCCTGCCCCAGAATCCAGAAGGGCTAATTTTGAGAACTCTTGCTGGTTTTGAATTATCGTTACCGGAAGGATGAGCTGGGGAGCAGAACCGGTACAACCTAGAACCATCTCCCCTGTTGGTTCTATGCTCTGGAGTTTCCCCCTTTCTCAGGACAATTGGCCAAAAAATGTCCTTTGCCAGCACAGTATAAACATAAACCTTGAGTTTGGCGATGCCGTCTTTCTTCAGTTGTTAAAGGACTCCTCTCTAGTTGCATTGGTTCTTCCGGCTGAAGGTTCATAGCCATTGGTTAAGAACCTGTCAGAGGCCGAGAGAAGGAGGGTGTAAGAGTGATTGGTCTGACTGGATCCAATATGGCCGCCGAGGGAGAGGTCGGCGTTTTTTGAGCTCCTCGATTGCACCTTATTGCTATTCAAACAATGCCCCATACGAAAAGAAAGGGGAAGGTGAGAGCGGATGCCTCCTTACCCTCTACACCAGCCTCTTCTCAACTTCGGATTGAGGGGTTTTTCGCGCCGACAGCTGTTTCTAGCCCCGGGTTGGAGTCCGCTGAGAGCATGAGCGCGGGACACACTCTGTCTCTCCAGGACGAAATATCTTTGTCCCCGAGGGAACTAGAGACTCCTCTGCCCCCCAACCCGGGTGGAACCTCGATTGACGTCACTTCCCCACAGGGCTTGGATACCGGAGGAGGAGCGATAGTGGAGGATCAGCCGAGTGTGAACACCAGGGACGAACTGCCTGCAGCTGCTAAGGTCGGATCGGGGAGAGGAGTGAATCTCCCGAGTATGGCTGAAGACATCGTGCCGGGGCCTAGCAGAAATGTTAGCTTGCAGCCGAGTCCAACAGGATTGCAGAGGTCTGCCAGCAAGGAATGGTGAGTCAAGCATTAACTGTGCAGAAACTTGTCCGGCCAAAAGTAACCACGCTTGACTCTATTTGGTCTGCAATTGTAATGTTAGAAAAAACTATTTCTACATTAGTGGTGGCTGTGAATTCTTCCCAAAATATAATTGTGGAGCTTGAAACACAAAAGAAAGATCATGAGAAAAAAATACAAGAAATTACAAAGGAGGTCTCAACAGTTAAAGATATTCAGGTTAAAATGATTCAAATGGAAGACATGACTGTAAGGAAAATTGAAAATTTGGAAAACAAGGCAAGATACCTCAATCTTAGAGTCCTGAACTTCCCATGTGTTAAAATTCTATCTCCTCAAGAACAGTTCAAAAAATATATGACTGAGATATTGCAAATTTCCCATGAAGTATTACCTCTGATTTTAAATATATATTTTGCAACGACACCGAGGAAAAAACCACAACAACTTCAAACATCATTGGAACAGCCTCTTGAAGATGATTTAACTCAATTCCTGGAAACATCATTGGAAGAGCAGTGGACTTTTATGGGACACTTCTAGTAACTTTCAGATTTGCCTCAGATAGAGATAATATTTTAAAAATGTTTCTCCGTAATAGAGAGAAGATATATTTAGGGCAGAGGGTCTGGATTTATCCAGACCTTACAAAAGAAACACAGAAACGTAGAAAAGAATTTCTAAATATGAGTCAGGCAGTTAGGAACTACCTTGGCATAAATGAAGAATGTCTGACCTGCTGGCCGCCAAATGCCCAGGATCATCAAAGGTGAGTTTAAAAACTTGGAGAAAACATTGATGGTCCTGAAGAATGGGATCTCCTCTTTCCCATAATGGAGATGCCGTCTAACAAGGACAGTATAAAGGTGGTTTTAACTATATCTGAATGAAACTGTGCGGGTTGCAGTGAAAAGTGCATTTAGCATTCGTTAAGAAAACCTCGGCATTGTCCTGGATCACCTACATCGCACAGGAGAGGTATTGTGTGCCGGAACAGTAGGTGGTTCACTGGAGGGCCCAGAAGCATCTAGCCGAGAGTTCAGATGTTGCAAAGATGCCGCCAGGGAGTCCATGCATTGTTGCTGCTGCTGTATCTTTAATGCTAGGCCTGGAATAGCCAGCAGACCAGAGAGGTCTATCGGGTTCATGGCCTTGCAATCTATTACGATTCAATGAATCGGTGAACCCTTGGGCCGCAATGACAAGGTAGAAAGGCTTACCGTGGTTCCTCGTTGGTGGGAGATGAACCTTAGGGCCGGCAGCTGGAGTTACCAGCAGGGCAGTGGTATAGACAGTCCGGAGTCGAGGCAGGCAGCAAAGAGACAAAGTTCAGTATCCAAAGCTGGGTCAAAGGCAGGCAGCAGGCAAGGCAAAGTCCAGTATCCAAAGCAGGGTCAGAGGCAGGTGGCAGGCAAGGCAGAGTCTAGTATCCAAAGCAGAAATCAATGCAAGGCAAGCAAGGCAGGAGACACACCAAGATGGACATATTTCAAGGTACTGGCAATCCTTCAGAAGCCTCCTTATATAGTCCTGGGTGAGGAAGTGGTTCCTGGGAGCCTGGAACTACTTCCTGTTGCTGCTCCTATAAGTGGGGGGAGGAGCCAAGTGCCTGCATCAGATTGGGACTAAGGCTGCCCCTGCAGGAGCCATGCTGCTGGCTCCCTGCTGCCTTAGCTGATAATGATTACCGCGCAGAGAGTACCGAAGAGATCCGCCTCTGCCACTGCCGGTAGGTGCAGTTGGCTGTGGGAGTCGGCCCCCGCTGATCGCAACAAAAGGTTAATAAAACGGAAAATGTCATAATGCCTCTACATTGCTCCATGGTGAGACCGCACCTTGAATACTGTGTACAATTCTGGCCACCAAATCTCAAAAAAGATATAGTTGCGATGGAGAAGGTACAGAGAAGGGCAACCAAAATGATAAGGGGAATGGAACAGCTCCCCTATGAGGAAAGACTAGAGGTTAGTACTTTTCAGCTTGGAGAAGAGACAGCTGAGGGGGGATATGATAGAGGTCTTTAAGATCATGAGAGGTCTTGAACGAGTAGATGTGAATCGGTTATTTACACTTTCGAATAATAGAAGGACTAGGGGGCATTCCATGAAGTTAGCAAGTAGTATATTTAAGTCTAATCGGAGAAAAAAAATTTTCCTCAACGCACAATAAAGCTCTGGAATTTGTTGCCAGAGGATGTGGTTAGTGCAGTTAGTGTAGCTGGGTTCAAAAAAGGTTTGGATAAATGGAGGAGAAGTCCATTAACGGCTATTAATCAAGTTTACTTAGGGAATAGCCACTGCTATTAATTGCATCAGTAGCATGGGATCTTCTTAGTGTTTGGGTAATTGCCAGGTTCTTGTGGCCTGGTTTGTTGGAAACAGGATGCTGGGCTTGATGGACCCTTGGTCTGACCCAGCATGGCAATTTCTTATGTTTCATGTTCTTAAGTTTAGATCTTTATTTAACCCTCTCTTCAGGTGAATCCCAGAATGTAGGGGTACACAGCAGTCACTAGAAACACTCTCTTTCTAACACAGTCCAAACTAAGCAGTAGGTCTCTGGGGTGCTGGGCTTCTTTTGATGGGAAAGAGGACAAGCATCTAGTAATGTACAGACTCAAAAAATTAGTTTAGGTTCATTGGTTAAGTTTATGGTTGCCTGAAATAATTTCATTAGTTTTGGAAATAAATCAAAATATTTTTTTATGTGTTCCATTCATTTTCATTTTATATTGACGTCAATGGGGGGAAAGCATATTTGACTTCAGTATAAAAGAAAAATGGAAACCCATGCCTAAGCTCAAGTATGACAGTAGGGACTGGCCAAGACACAAAGGTCTATGCCTGACCTGAAGCCTAGACACTAAACTGGAACCCAGCTTCATCTGGGTCCTGATTGCTGAAGCCAATGCCTAGGGCCAATGCCTAGGACCATTAGATGATTGAGGGGCCTAGGCCTGGGCATCAGCAATCAATAGAGATGTGAATCGTGTGATCGATCGTCTTAATGATCGATTTCGGCTGGGAGGGGGAGGGAATCGGATCGTCGCAGTTTGGGTTTTTTAAATATCGTGTAAATCGTGTAAATCGTGTAAATCAAAAACCGGCACACTAAAACATCCCTAAAATAAATCCCCACCCTCCTTAACCCCCCCAAAATGCCTTAAATTACCTGGGGTCCAGTGGGGGGGGGGGACGGCGGGAAAACCGGCACACTAAAACAACCCTAAAACCCACCCCGACCCTTTAAAATAAATCCCCCACCCTCCCGAACCCCCCCAAAATGCCTTAAATTACCTGGGGTCCAGAGGAAGGGTCCCGGTGTGATATTTTACTCTCGGACCTCGGACCTCCGTGGTCTGTAGAAACAAAATGGCGCCGGCGCTACCTTTGACCTGTCATATGACAGGGCAAAGGTAGCGCCGGCGCCATTTTGTTTTTTTTGTCCCCCGACGGCAGGAGCATAGGAGATCGCTCCCGGACCCGCAGGGACTGGCCAGCTTGGGGGGGGCCTCCTGACCCCCACAAGACTTGCCAAAAGTCCAGCGGGGGTCCGGAACGATCTCCTACCGCGAATCGTTTTTTCGTACGGAAAATGGCACCGGCCATACACCGTATGGCCGGCGCCATTTCCATACGGAAAAACGATTCGACTGCAGGAGGTCGTTCCGGACTCCCGCTGGACCCCCAGGGACTTTTGGCCAGCTTGGGGGGGCCTCCTGACCCCCACAAGACTTGCCAAAAGTCCAGCGGGGGTCCGGAACAACCTCCTGCAGTCGAATCGTGTTGCCTTACGGCCAGCGCCATTTTGCGCAAAATGGCGCCGCAAAATGGCGCCGGACCACCAGGTAATTTAAAAACCTTTTTGGGGGTTTGGGAGGGTGTTTTGATTATCGGATCGGGCACAGCCGATAATCAGAACTCAAATCGGGCTGGGCGATAAAAATTTTAAGATTTGGATCGGGACCGGATCCGATCAGATTCCGGTTCCGATTCACATCTCTTTCAGTACAATGGATGATTTTAATGATAGGTTACAAATTTTTACTAATAGGTCTGAAATTTCATTTTTTAATTCCTTCAGAACTCTGGGGTGTATACCATCCGGTCCAGGTGATTTACTACTCTTCAGTTTGTCAGTCAGGCCTACCACATCTTCTAGGTTCACCGTGATTTGATTCAGTCCATCTGAATAATTACCCATGAAAACCTTCTCCATTACGGGTACCTCCCCAACATCCTCTTCAGTAAACACCGAAGCAAAGAAATAATTTAATCTTTCCGCGATGGCCTTATCTTCTCTAAGTGCCCCTTTAACCCCTTGATCATCTAACGGTCCAACTGACTCCCTCACAGGCTTTCTGCTTTGGATATATTTTAAAAAGTTTTTACTGTGAGTTTTTGCCTCTACAGCCAACTTCTTTTCAAATTCTCTCTTAGCCTGTCTTATCAATGTCTTACATTTAACTTGCCAATGTTTATGCTTTATTCTCAGTGTTGTTTAAATCCTTTTAACACTGCAGTATTACAGGGAATTAAGGTTGCCATCATTCTTTTCATTGTAGCACTGGTGAATCTGTCTTTATCCCAAGGCTTATTACCTCACTGTCTCAAGAAAGCTTCAGTTAAGCCTCTTTAAAACAAATCCTTACTAGAACTAACTGACCCTCTAACTATAGACCTCTTTCTCGTCTCTTCTGTTCCTAAGTAAACTGATTGAAAGCTGCACCCTCCAACAACTGTCAGAGTATATTGAAACAAAGCAAATTCTTGACCCTCACCAATGCGGGTTCAGGAAATCTATGAGTGCAGAATTACTTATTCTGTCTCTCCTAGATTCTCTGAAAAGAGGATTAGATGCTGGAAATAGCTTTATATTGGTTTGATTAGATATTATGCCTGCATTCAAAACAGTTAATGACTTAATTTTACTTTATTATTTACGTAATAGTGGTATCCCAGGAGCAGTTCTATGATGGTTTTCTTCATTTTTATCTGAGCATCAGCAATGAGTAGAATTTAATAATAATTTTTCAAATTGGTCTGATATGAACACTTGTTTACCACACTTGTGGTACCACTTGTTTACTTTATTCTTCAAATGCTTTATTTTACTAATTTTTAATTTTTTAAATTTTTTTGTAATTTAACTATATACTTCTTATAAACCAATCTGTCGTGTACTGCCTTTCCAGTGAATGTCCTCCCCCTGGCGGTGAACTTGACCTTATACAGCGTTAAGACCTGGCTGTTCAATCAAGCATTTTCATAACCTCTATCCTCTTAAGATCACCACGGTTTAACTCTCCCCCCCCCCCCCCACCTCCTTCTACACCCTCGCTACTTCCTTCAAAAAATACTCTCCTATACGCACCTGCCTCTCCAAATGAATGTCATAAAAGTGACTCTAAGTCTTTCCAAGCCAGCTCTATTGACTTCACATACGGGTCTTCTAAACTATTTGTATATAAGTTGTACTCTCCCAGTTCTTTGTTAATTTACTCCAAGTTCATCCCCCCGTTCTATGTAAGACATTATAATCCATTCGTTATATTGTCATTGCTATTGTTGAAATGTGAACCGAAGTGATTAGTAACATTGTTACCTGAACTGCGGTATATAAAAGTGTTAAATAAATAATAAATAAATAAATGGTGAGAAAAATTCCTATGAAGATCCCTGAAGCAGACAAGCAGTTGCCGAAACATGGCTGATGTCGGGCAGGCGGCTTCGACCTTATGTACTTCTCATAAACCAATCTGTCATGTACTGCATTTCCAGTGAATGTCCTCCCCCTGGTGGTCAGCTCGACCTTATATAGCGTTCTCGCTCCATTATGTGGGTACTTATCGGTTCTAGATGAACTCCTGCACTTCCATAAGGTCGAAGCCGCCTGCCCGACATCGGCCGTGTTTCGACAACAGAATGAAGGTGTCGCACATGAAAATGGTTTTTAAAGACTAACTATAGGTACTTCGTATTCGTACAAACTGTGAGATGGTGAGAAAAATTCCTACGAAGATCCCTGAAGCAGACAAGCAGTTGCCGAAACATGGCTGATGTCGGGCAGGCGGCTTCGACCTTATGGAAGTGCAGGAGTTCATCTAGAACCAATAAGTACCCACATAATGGAGCGAGAATGCTATATAAGGTCGAGCTGACCACCAGGGGGAGGACATTCACTGGAAATGCAGTACACGACAGATTGGTTTATGAGAAGTACATAATTAAATTACAAAAAATTAAAAATTAGTAAAATAAAGCATTTGAAGAATAAAGTCGGTAGCTATCAAAAGAGGGAATCACAGAGTGGTTCCCTCACATATAGCAACCGCACATCACCACACATCAGAGATTTCCCTTGATGGTTGGTTTTTAATGTTCTAAGCTGTTTATATGACATATCTTTCATCTGCATGGCATGCCGAAGCATATCCTTTCAGACAGAGACGTACAATTCACGGCAAAGTTCTGGAGAGCTCTTTGCAAGAAGTTTCATATTTCTCTAGACCTGACGTCAGCATACCACCCTCAATCAAATGGTCAAACCGAAAGAATAAACCTTACACTTAAGCAGTTCCTTCGCTCCTAAGTCAACTCCTGACAAAGCGACTGGGCCGAGTTCACCGTGAATTCACACCCATCTGCCACAACTGGATCAACTCCATTCCAGATAGTGTATGGCCGTCAGCCACTACCGCCGCTACCAATACCCTTGTCATTTCTATCGCCAGCAGCACAGGCTTCAGCTGAAGAACTCCATCAGCTCTGGGTACAAACCAGAGGCTTTTTACAGAAGGCAGGACAACAGGCCAAGAAATATTATGATGCTCATCACAGAGCAACACCTGAGTTACAGCCAGGAGACAAGGTATGGCTCAGTACCAAATTCATCTGTCTCAAGCTGCCATCTATTTCATTTGTTCCACGCTACATTGGCCCTTTCGCTATTCTCCGCCACCTGGGACTCATGACTTACAGCCTGCAATTACCCACTTCCATGAAAATACACAATACCTTCCATGTATTGCTTTTGAACCCACTCGTTCTCTGACTGCTGAAGAGGACATTACATTCCAAGTGGATGAAATCCTAGATGTACACAAACGTGGAAAGTGTTGGGAATACCTATTATCCTGAGAAGGATATGGGCTGGAAGAAAACAGCTGGGAACCTGCTAAAACCATCCTTGACAAGGATCTTATCCAACAATTCCATCTAACTCACCCTAGGAAGCTGAAACCCCTTGGGAGGGACCCTAAGAAGGGGGGTACTGTTGCGCCCGTCGGTTGCAGATGGCTGCGACCTTTTCTGCTCACCTCTCTTTTCCCTGCTACAGTGATCTTCAAGGCCATGGCGGCTTCAGCCTACAAACACTGATTCCTCGGCTTCCCCAGGATGGCGTGGGAGATCCCGTCCGCCATCTTGAGACGGGGATTATTTAGGGCATGCACGCGTGCGCGCCAGGCCCTCTCTTATCGACGTCATGGCGGGAACCTCGGGGGTGTCCCCTCCGCATGACATCACTCGCCTGTTGTATTTAAACCAGCCAGCCTAAGCTACCTATGAGTTAGCAAGGACTTCCTTCCTGCTTATTCCACTCCATTTGGAATTGCTTCGCTTCATGAATTCCTGAACTAAGCACACCTTATGTACCCGCTCCTCGGGGGCCTTGTTACGTTCTGGCTATCCGCTCCTCGGAGGGCCTTCCTGCCTGAAGACTCCTTTCTTCAGGATATCGCTAGTTCAGCCTTGGGAATATTACTGCTGCTTCTATCTCCTAGCTGACGGAACCGCTGGTGTACCCCGTGCCTCGGGCCACTACTGTGCTATTTCCAGCTACCCTTCTACACTTCGAAGTAAGTACCATCATCTACTTCACTCTGCTGACCTTCTGCACTTACTCTGGATTTCTACTCACTGATCCTCAGCGTACCCCGCACTGCGGGCCACTACTGGATCCCTCCAGAGAGTTGCCTGTAGGCTTATGCACTGACCTCTTGCACATAGAGAAGATCAGTTTCCACATGATCTCCAAAGCTGTTAATCCCATCTTAATCGGTCTGCCATGACTCCAATAACATCAACCTTAGCTTGATTGGACTATTTTAGAACTCACCTGCTGGGGCCACAGGTGTACAGATTCTTGCTTTGTACCTAGGAAACCTCCTCATCCAGTGACCATGGCTTTCATATTTTAAGGGCTTCCCCTCCAGTATGCAGATTAAAAGGATATCTTTTCAAAGCATAGTGCCAAGATCTTGCCTCCTCATTGCATGTATGACTGCAGCATAGAACTCATTCCTGTAGCTATGACCCTGTGGGGCTTGGATTATCCACTATTTCTCCCAAAGACTTAGGCCAAGTTGACTTTTATCAAAGAGAATCTGGAATGTGGATTCATCTAGCCCACCTTTTCTCTGGCAGGGACTGGGTTCTTCTTCATCATGAAGAAAGAGGGATCTCTCAGGCCATGCATAGACTACCATGGCCTGAATGCCATTACAAAGAAGGACTGTTATCCACTACCTTTAATAATGGAGCTCTTTGATTGCCTACAGAGCATCAAGATATTCATGAAATTGGACCTCGGGGTGCCTACAACTTCATCTGCATCAAGTTAGGTGATCAATGGAAGACCTTGTTTAACACCTGTGATGGGCACTATGAGTATTTGATCATGCCCTTTGGGCTTTGCAATGCCCTGGTAGGTTTCCAGAAAATGGCCAATGAGATCTTTTGCAATCTGCTATATACTTGCGTGGTGGTGTACCTGAATGACATATCAATGATTTCCCAGTCCTGGAGTTCCCATCATAGAAATGTTCATACTGTCCTGCTATGCCTGTAAGAGAATAACCTCTTTGTCAAACTGAAAAATGTCTCTGAACAAGAGAAGCTTCCTTTCCTTGGGTACATATTCTTGCAAGATGGATTTTAGAGGTACTCTGCCAAGGTAAAAACCATCATGGACTGGCCTTCCCAGTAGGGCTCCAGGCCTTAACACAATTTCTGGGATTTGCTAATTATTACTGCCAGTTTATTCCAAATTACTCATCATTGGCAGCCCCCCTTAATGCCCTTAACCATAAGGGCACTAATACCAAAGATCGGCCACAAGAGTCTACTGAGGCTTTCCAGAAATTAAAGACCTCTTTGGCTGACAAGTCTTGCCTATGTCTCATTTTATCCCATTCAACACTTCATTTTAGAGGTAGATACCTCTACCTGGGGGTAAGGGCTGACCTCAGCCAACATATTCCTGAAGAGGTACTTCATCCATGTTCCTTTTTTTCTAAGAAGTTCTCCTCAGCCAAATGCAACTACAGCATTGGAGTTGGAGAGCTTTTGGCAGTCAAACTGGCTCTCAAAGAATGGTAGCATCTTCTTGAGGGGGCTCAACACCACATCACTATATACATGGATCACAAGAACCTCGAACATCTACATCAAGCTCAGCAGCTCAATGCAAGACAGGTCCATTAGTGCTTGTTCTTTGCTCACTTCGATATTCAGTTAGGATTTTTGACCAGCACTCAAGAATCACTAAGCAGGCACCCTCTCTCGCTTTTTTCAGACCAGGGATGCTCTGGAGCCACCTTGCCATGTCATTGATCCCAAGTTACTCTGGGCCACCACAGTACCTGTCCCTCCCGGGGAGATGGTAGTACCTTCCAGATAGTATGAGAAAGTGTTGAAATGGGCCAATGACTCCCATGTTAGGAGAACCTGGGCGGGTGTTATTGTTTGTAAGGTTTTGGGTGGCCCTTGGACACTGTGGCTGCTGACCACGCCCACGGGGGGAAGTCTTGTGAGGGGCCACAGGTCAGGCACTACTTTTGCCCTCACTATGTCGACATAGTGAGGGCAAAAGTAGCGCCAGCGCCATTTTGAATATTTGCAATACGGCCCGCGTGCAGGAGGTCACTCCCGGACCCCCGCTGGACTTTTGGCAAATCTTGTGGGAGTCAGGAGGCCCCCCCAAGTTGGCCAAAAGTCCCTGGGGGTCCAGCAGGGATCCGGGAGTGATCTCCTGCACTCATGACGTCGGGTGACAGGAACCAAAATGGCGCCGGCGCTACCTTTGCTTTGTCATATGGTAAGGGCAAAGGGCCACCGGCGCCATTTCTATTAACGCAGCCGTGGCCTGAGAGCGGGAGATCGCGCCAGGACCCCCCCCCACTGGACCCCAGATAATTTAAAACATTTTGGGGGGCTTCGGGAGGGTGGGGGATTTGTTTTAAAGGGTTGAGGTGGGTTTTAGGGTTGTTTTGGTGTGCCGGTTTTCCCGCCCTCCCCCGATTTACGATTTTTTGACGATAAATCGGGGGAATTGCTATTGTATCGTGGCTCTAAGATTTTTGACGATTTAAAATATATCTGACGATTGTTTTAAATCGTCAAAAAACGATTCACATCCCTACTATTGTGGGCCTTCCCACCTTTTCCCCTAGATGGGGAAATTCAATGTTCAATCAATGGAGAGAATCAGGACTCACTCACGTCTCCCAGCTACTAGATGGTTCCAGCAATCATTTATGCTCTTTTGCAGACTTACAGACCGCTTTTGGAATATCACAGAGCAGCTTCTTCGCTACCTCCAAATACGACATTTCCTGCAAACTTGGGAGGGACACCTGACTACGATCTTTGTTCAGGAGATATTGGACAAATTATTTTCCCCCTGGCAGCAACAGATGTCATGTGCCTCCATGGTGAAGGTCCTGCTCCCTCTGAAAACTTCAAACAGAATAACATCATTGGCGAGCATGTGGTCCCAAGACATGTCTGGTTCTATCTCACCGTCACAATTGGCAACCTGCTTCAAGGCCATCATGAACAGTGTGGAAAATGTGCAACTACGAGGATCTCATTACAAACTGTTACACAGAATCTACATCGCTCCAAATGTGGCTTATAAATGGAAGATAAAAAGCACCGCATCCTGTCTAAAATGCATAGCGGTTGTAGCGACATTATACCATAATTTTTGGGATTGTCTGATGATCCAACTGTTCTGGGATAAGGTCCTTGGATATCTCGGTCGTCTTCTCGCATGCGACCTGCCCAAAGACCCTACCTTATGTATCTTGCATCTCATTAAAGACTCGATACCAGAGTTCCGTCGTCAGCCGCAACATGACTTCTTGCACAACACTCTTTTGTTGGCCAAACAAACAATCTTATCCCAGTGGACTGTTAAAGACCCTCCGACACTGTTGCAATGGAGGCTGCGGCTACATAAACTAGCGATGTATGAACATTTATCAGCTAAGACTGCGTGCTCGATCAAGAGATATGACCTCTTCTTAGAAATCTGGAAACCATATCTTCTCTCCCTCAATCCTCGGGCACGCAGCAAAATTCTAGTCTTAACTGTATAGACTCATGACCTCATTGACCGCAGTGCGTGGGCTCTATTCATCTCCATTTGATCGGAAAGTGAAGCTCCTATGCCTCTATAGATGAACAATGCCTTCAACTCCTTTAATTCCTTTAATCCCTTAATTCCTCTAATCAACACTTATGTGGGTGGGGGAGGGGAGTGGGGATGGGGGCGGCGGAAGGTGGTGTGTGACTGGGATGGTTTTCTTTCATAGTTTGTGAACTATCAGTTGTGATATGGCTTGCTATGTTCCACCAATACCTTTCTTACCCCCACATGGGGTTTATGTCTGTGGTTCCATTCTGGTGATTTATCATGTTGTTGTTTTCACCTGTTATGAAAAACTTCAGAAATAAAGATATTAAAAAAAATATATATATATCTACCTAGTATGAGGCATTGTTGTAGCTAGTCTCTCTCTCTCTCACTCTCTCTCTCTCTCCATCTCATTGCACCAATTATGGTACATACTGCAAAGTGTGAAAAAGTTATTGCAGTTTGCGGAAATACATATGCAAAGCGCTAAGATAGTGCACTTTGCGATAAACAGCCTCTTACCATAAAACATGCCCCTTTTCCTATCACATGCGATATTTAGTGCATTTTGATAAATCCAGGCCTATGTTTGCTGCTGCTGCTGCTTTACTCCTTTCATGGTGCCTTAGAGAATTCCTGCCACTGGAGGTACTCTTTTGCCCTTTTACAGTACCATGCGCTATTCATGATATTTTAGGTGCCACTTTGCAACATTCTGTGCCTTGCAGTTTTCTTCCTCCTTCGAATGATGCCTACCCACACTTCTCATTAGAATTTATTAGAAATCCCCAGTAATGAAGCTGAAAATAGGCTGCATTGATTCCCCCATTGATTTTAATAGGAAAGACAAAAATAAATGGAATAAAAAAATAATTTCTTTTCCATTTGAAACAAAACAAACAAATGGAAGTGACCTACAAAATGAATAAACAAACTGAAACAACCATTTTGCCTCTGCACATCCCCAATATTCTCCCTTTTCAAAGTAGCATGCTATTGCAGTAGTTTTATTTATTATTTTCCCTCCAGTGATTATTTCAATTTTGATTGTATTACATCCCTGTTCAGAGCAGTGACAGCATAAGGTATGCGGGGTATCCTATCCTAAAGGGCAGCATAGCAATATGTATTATGGATGTGATGTAAAATGTGGTGGTAGTTTGATTGCAGGCCTGGGATGTATGAAAGCAAAGCCTGCTCTGTAATGACATGACCACTGGATAGGTGATGCAGTATGACAGCTCAGCCTTCAGTACCCAGTGCCCCTAGGCCTGCCGTATGATGATGTATAGAAGATGGTTGTTAAATTGTAAGGTCATGACTGTATTTCAGAAATAAAGAATTGTACGATGTGTGTACAGGAAAGGTGTGCTTCACCAGGGTTCTATAAATGCTGTCTCCTCAGGGACAGAACAGCATTGAGTGAAGTATGTTTGCATCAGGAAGAAGGTTTAGTCTTCTGTGATAAATACACTGCATATACTTGCCAGATGGTGCCCATGTGCTCGCAGTCAGAATGACCTAGATTTTAATATTTTTTCCCACTTAGTGAACCATGATAGAACCATGGTGAGCAAAACAAAGTAAAACTTAGTAATAAAAGTAAGAGTAGCAAAAAGAAATGTAAAAAATAGTGGAGATATTTAAGAATGTGAGGGAGAATAGAGGAATGGAATCTGAGGGAGCGGGAAAAAGAACACAGCCTTCCCACTAATACATGGGTGGCCAACTCCGGTCCTCGAGAGCCACAAACTGGGCAGGTTTTCAGGATGTCCACAATGAATATACATGAGATAGATTTATGTACAATGGAGGCAGTATATGCAAATCTATCTCATGCCTATTCATTGTGGCTATCCTGAAAACCTGCCCGGTTTGTGACTCCCAAAGACCAGAGTCGGCCACTCCTGCTCTAATATGTGCAATTACCCTGTCTCTAAAGAATATTGACAACATTGGATGGTACTAATAGCAAAACATGTAGCACTACCTAGCAGTGATTTTAATACAAGCCAATTCGGTGGTGCCAGACAGTTTATCTATGATAAAAGTGACCTAGACTACCTTACAGCCTCTTTAGGGACCAGTGATGGGAATGTACACAAACCAATGGGTTCATAACAGTACCAGCAAGACATGTGGTATCCATCAGTAACACTATTATATACTAATAGGACATGCTAATGTGCATGTCCCACAGCGAGGGTGACTCAGATTTATTTTTAGAAGTTTGTCTAAATGGCAGAAAATCAGCTAACGGACAGGTAGGAGTGAAGAAGCCTGAGGGTCTGGTTCACTAGTATCATTAATGAACTGGTCCAGCTTGGAAAAGATGTTCCTTCTCGAGTGTGTCACCTTGCTGTTTTTGTGAATGTTTATTCTTGGAAATGTGAAGAGAAATAGTTTTCTGTGCCATAACATGAATAGCCCCAGCTCTATAGTGTGGGTGCAGGGCAGGATTATGGAGCTGAGCATGAAGGAAAATGTGATTCAGAAAGCTTCAGTTCCACTGATACAAATATCTTTTTTATCTGCATTTCACATATTGCATTACAAATAGCACTTTTTTAGTTCATCATGCTGATTAACTATATCCTTTCCTTATAACAAGGGGTATGCAGGCCAAAAAATGTATTTTTGTGTCATTTGGGGATCAGCTTTTGTTTTCATTAGTTTTCCCACTTTTGTGTGTTTTTTTATGCACTACTAAAACAACAGATGAAAGCAACATGAAATGTGCTTTTTCTTTCATTTTGTTTTGAAAATGACAAATGATATTGGCAATGTAGTTTCAAATGAATGCAGATCCCTACTTATAACTAATTACCACAGTCATGTCCATATTGATGTCACATTTATTCCTTTATAACCAATAATAATATAACTAGAACTTATGTTACAGTAAAACAAAAATGCAATATCAGATAACTCCAAAAATGTGAATACCTAGAGTTACTCCACTAACAGCAGTTTTTATCATGTTTAAAAGAATGGCAATGTCTGGAAGTTACACAGTGCAGTCCTGCCTATATGAATGCAAATAAGCATCAAGAAGTGAAATCAAAAGTAAATAAAAGCATTTTGTTAAGAATATACAGTATATTTAATATACTTATAGATCCCAGAACAATTAAAGTAAAAGTTCAAATACACATGGGAAGGAAGAGAAGGCAATAAGGAAATGTTTTGTAGATGTACTGCTTTTAAATTAATAAAATCTCATTAGGTTTTATGTTTGCCAATAATGACTGGAAAAGTTACCATACACTGTTGGAACAATTACCCAGATCTTCACTGTCTCATTAGGTTTGTCATACTGTTTTCATTATAATACATTAGAACTTGAAAGTCATCCTTCAGTAATGACATATTGTTCCAATTCTCCTTTCAGCAGACGCTAAGATATTTTAATATTTGTGCTACAAGCCAGCAGGTGTCTTCACTTTTCTTTTTTCCTCAATCTATTTTATACACAGACCTCCAGACATACAATAGAATGCAAAAGGGCTTTCAACAACCACATAAAATGAGTCTAGAGGAAAGCAATACACTATTTTTATGTGCTTATGGTAATTTAAGACACTAAAAATTGGGGCACCTTTACAGTATGTGTCTGATCCTGTAAGACCTATTAGTGAAAGCTGTATTTATGTAGATAAACCATGTGATAAGTTTGTAAATTACCATAACAAATAGAAGACATAAAGCTGATTTGAATATCTAAGGCATTATAAATGTCAACAAGAACAGCCAACACTATCTGAGCATCTAAGACACTTGCATCTAAATGAGTAGGACTTAAAGGGATATGCTTTTGAAATTGGCATTAAATTTTCTGTTGAGGATCTTAACTAGTTCATGGTTAAAATAAATACTGAATTTAATTTAGTGGATAAAAAGATTTTTAAGTAATTTAAACAAGAAATCACCATGTAGTGTGAGTATGTTCAACTGTTTGTTATAATTGTCATATGGTTTTCATAAAATTGCATTAATAAACATTGTGGACCCATTGTGGGGAAAAAAGTGTGACTTAGTAGTTAAAGCAATGGACTGTGAACTAGAGAAAACCAGGGTTTAAATAATGCTTCCTTCACTGAAATATCTTGGGCAAGCCACTTTGATGCCTTTATTTAAAGCTATCCAGCTTTCAGGCCAATACAGAATGGTGCGCTCAGTCGAGCACACCGTTTAGTCCCCTTTTGGCTGCGCATTTTTGACGCACTATTATTACACCTTATACAGTAAGGGGTAATAGCTTGTGGAAAATGAGTGGCCAACCCTCCCCCGAAACTAATAGCACTCATCACATGCAAATACATGTTGATGAGCCTATTAGTTAGTCATCTAAAATACAGAAAGTAAAATGTGCAGTCAAGCCACACAATTTACTCTCAGAAATTAACGCCTGCCCAAAGGTAGGCGTTAATTTCAGATGGCACCGGGCAAGTGTACAGAAAAGCAGAAAAAACTGCTTTTCTGTACACCCTCAGCTTAATATCATACTAATATTAAGTCAGAGGCCCCACAAATTAAAAAAAAAATCTGCCCGCATCCCGCCGGCGTCCATTTTCCGAACCCGTAGCTGTCGGAGGGTTCGACAACCGAGGCCGGTAAAATTAAGCGTCGGTTGTCAGACCCGCTGACAGCCACTGCTTCTGCCAATAAGGAGGCGCTAGAGACACCCTCCTCCTAGGGGAGAGGGAGAGAGAGAGAGAGAGAGAGTGCATTTTTAACTCAGGATGGGTTTCAAGCATGGGATAGGTTTGGGAGGGCAGTTTTACATACATAGTCAGAAGTACGAACAGCAAAGTTGACAGCACTGAAGATTTTCTGTCATTTGGAATGTTGAAAGGTAAAGAGAGTCTATTTGTACAATGTACTCTCTACCTAGATTAATTGAACCTAGGTAGAGAATTCATCAAGCTAGGTAGAGAGTACTATATTCAAATCACCTCCTCTTTTACCTTTCATCACTCTAAATGACAGAAAATCTTCAGTGCTGTCAACTTTGCTGTTCGTACTTCTGACTGTGTATGTGAAACTGCTCCCATAACCTACCCCACCCTGAGTTCAAAGTGCCCCCTCTTACAGTAGTATAAATTACCTATGTGGCAGCATGGAAATTAGCCTAACCATGCCTTTTTATTATGGGTGCAATTTTCACTATACTAATAGCTTTTTGATGAATCTAGGTCAAGTTAGCCAGTTATGTAATGTTGCCCAGTTACATCCAATAAGGGTATAGCCAGATATTCAGCGGCAGCCACTTAGCTGGATAAGTCTGATTTATCTGGCTAAGTAACTTTTGAATATGGACCTTATTATCTCCCATTTTAAAAGCTCAGTGCACATCAATCAGGGGATGATTGAATAAGTCAAGCTCACACCCAATGTATTTTAAAAGCTGCCCAGATATGTGCATAATATATATTCCGGAGAGCACACATCTCACTCTGATTCAAAAAGGGGCATGGTCGAGGTGGCATCTGAGCAGGCTATGAGCTTTCCAGGGTGGAGCTGAGGGATGTGCAGGCAAATACTTACTTGCCTGGGTGCACGCCCAAATCTAAAACCACATAAGTTTACTTCTGCTGTTC
The DNA here is from genome assembly GCF_901001135.1 of Rhinatrema bivittatum. NCBI lineage: Eukaryota > Metazoa > Chordata > Amphibia > Gymnophiona > Rhinatrematidae > Rhinatrema > Rhinatrema bivittatum. The sequence goes on along the minus strand of NC_042619.1, from coordinate 167,921,010 downwards.
AGGAGGTATAAATTTAAAAAAAAAAAGGAAGAGTAGCCATATCTGAAGAGTTTAAAAAGTCTGAGCTAATGGGGGGGGAGGTGGTGAAGACTATTAAACTATGGAGGTTGGAAGACTTAGCTATTAACTGGGTGACATGGTAGAATAACTGGTGAAACTGGCAATTGTGTGCGCCCCTTTTAAAATCCCCCAACTTGTGTGGTAGAAATGGGATTTCACCACCCACTTAAAACACAGACCTATGAGCACATGGCCAGCCTGTTTTATAACATGCGTGCATATATGCAGCGCACACCCACACACCGGTTTGAAAGTTGCCATCCTTTACTAGGATAAAATGGGGAGACAAGGCATTTTTCTGATATGTTAGTGATTGGAAGTAGTACAAAAAATGGCACAGTGAGACTAAGAGGAGAAGGGGATTAATATGTAGAAGGTGATAAAGAAAAAGTAGAATTGTTTATCATGGTTTTCTGTTCAGTGTTCATCGAGGAAAGGAAGGAGTAGGACCACAGAAAACAAACATAAATATGATTGGAAGTGAAATAAACTCCAGTTTCCAGAAAAATGTGTTCATGAGGAACTAGCTAAACTATAAGAACAAAAAAGCTGTGGGTTTTAAGGGAACTTAGAGAAATTCCAGCAGGTCTGCTGGCTGAGCTTTTCAATGTTTCTTTAGATTTGGGAGTAGTTTTGGTGGACTGGAGACAGGTGGTGGTGGTTCTTATTTACAAAAGTGAAAGTAAAGAGGAGGCTGGGAGCTACAGACTGATTAGTGTGATCACTTTGGTGAGTAAATTAATGGAATCACTGATAAAACAGTGCAATTCTGGAATCCCATGAATTACAAGATCTGAGGCAATCTAAATTTGCCAGGTCTTGTCAGACAAATTTGATCAATTTATTTGACTGGGGTGACTAGAGAGTTGGATCAAGGAAGAACGTTAGCTGTAGTATACTTGGATTTCAATAAGGTCTTTGACATGGCTCTGCATAGGAAATATAAGTAAATAAAAGGGTAGATGGTGCACGCACGCACATGGACGTGCCGATATTATAACATGCGTGCTCTGGCGCGCGCACGTTATAAAATCTGTGAGCCGTGCACACATTCATCCTGGATTTTATAATCTGCACGTGCATGTGTGGGTGGCGTGCAGGGGGCCTAATTTTAGAAAAGTCTGTGTGGCGATGAGATCGGGCCTCTCCCAGTTCCCTCCCTGTCTGCGCCAACTAAGGAGCAGACTGGGAGGAAACTTCCCTACCCCCCTACCCATACTCCCTCCCTCTTCCCCACACCCTAAACCCTTTTGCCTACCTTTTCTTTTTTTCTTTTTTTTTTGCTTACTACTCCGTTGGAGCAGAAGCAACTTGCACTTGCCGGCCAACTGCCGGCATGCGCTTCCCCGGCACAGCAGCAAATGACCACTGTACCGGCTGCCTCCAGCCCCACCCCTCCCCAGCCCCTGGACTGCCCCTTTCCTTGGACCCAGCACTTCTGCGCAGAAAGGGGGTTACACGCATGGCAAGGCCCCTTTGAAAATGTGCGCGGCACGCACAAGGCCCAGTCACGCATGTAACCCCCATTATTTACGTGCGCAGCATTTTTAAAATCTACCCGAAACTGAGCACCCTTGGTATGGGTCCTAAAGTGCCTGACTGGGTTAGAAGCTGGTTCAGTGGTGGTTACAAAGGGTAGTGGTAAATTAAGTTCACTCCTGATGGTGTGCTACAGGGATTTGTCTTTGGACCAGTTCTTTTCAACATTTTCACAAGTTATAATGTGGAAGGACTATCAGGAAAGGTTTCTCTATTTTTTATGGGTGTTAACAAAACCTGCAACAGAGTAAATAGCCAGGAAGTTTTGGAAAACATGAAGAGGGATCTAGGAAGCTTGAAGAATGGCCTAGAGTCTAACTGCTAAGATTTAATCGTAAAAATTGTAGAGTCATGCATTTGAGCTGCAAAAACCAAAGGGAATAGAAAAGTATAGGAGGTGAAATTCTTCTCTGCACAAATCAAGATGGAGCTCTTTGGGAGATCATATTTGATAATCTAAAGGTAGCCAAACAGGTGGATAAGGCAATAGAACAAAATAGAAAGATGCTTGGTGAGACGTCACTTGGAATACTGCATACAGTTGAGAGTACACCTTCAGAAGGATATAAAGGGTATGGATTCAGTCTAGAAGGTGGTTACTAATATAGTCAGTGATCTCCTTTGTAAAGCATATTTATTTTATTTATTTATTTATTTATCAGGTCTTATATACCATCATTCAGCTTCATTATAAAGCCATCATAACGGTTTACAAACATAGGAATGTTACACACATGTTAAAATAACATAGAGAGACATTTGTTTGCAAAGATTATTTTTAAGTGTTTAAATAGAGCTATCACTCCGGATTGCACTAAGGGGTGCACAAAGGGGAATGCCCCTTTGTCGCGCCCCTTTGGCACACGACGCCTGGTGGCATGGCGCCATTTAACGGTCCGGCGCAGGCTGCGATGACGTTGGAGGACGGGTCTCCTGATCGGGGATCTCTCCTCGCCATTCTCTTCCCAGTTCCTGATGTGATTTTTCTCTTTTTTCTCTTGGATGTGAGGTGTTGCAGTGTGCCTGGTGATGGTGGGTGGCCTCCCTTGTGCACGGGTGCCCAGTGGCATGGCGCCATTTAACGGTCCAGCGCAGGCTGCGATGACATCAGGGGGACGGGTCTCCCGATCGGGAATCTCTCCTTGCCATTCTCTTCCCAGTTCCATGTCTATGGGAAAATTGCTTAATGAATGAGATATCATAGGATAGTGTTTGAAACATTTGCAGTAACGTTTCTGAAATTTTATTTCAAGTCTGTAGCATATTTGCATAAATTTTCATAGTTTCCATATTAATGAACACAATTTTTACATTATAAAAATAAATACAAATTTATAAAAATAAAGTAGTTATCCAGTCATGATTACAGGTCTAGATAATTTATTTTGCTGAATTTTTGTTTAAGTGGGGAGGGATAAACATCTCAATGATCAATGTGGAGGACAGAGGAGGAAAAAGGGGCAATTAATGCAGAGAAGAGGGAATCACATTGGAAAGAATTTCTCTGGAATGAGGAGAGGTAAAGAGTAGCTTGGTGATTGGAAGGGGATCAAGAAAAAAGGAAGAAGAGTGAATAGGTGTAGTTTTCAGGATCAGGAAGTATATATTTGGATTAAATGGATGGGGAGAAAGATGGAGCATCCGGATTGGGGGAACAGATCCCTCTTTGATTCATTTCTATTCCCCTTTAAATCCTCATCCTAAGAACATAAGAACATAAGAAATTGCCATGTTGGGTCAAACCATCAAGCCCAGCATCCTGTTTCCAACAGAGGCCAAATCAGGCCACAAGAACCCAGATACCAAGAAGATCCCATGCTACTGAAGCAATTAATAGCAGTGGATGATATTCCCTAAGTAAACTTGATTAATAGTTGTTAATAGACTTCTTCTCCAAGAACTTTCAAACCTTTTTTGAATCCAGCTACACTAACTGCACAAACCACATCCTCTGGCAACAAACTCCAGAGATTAATTGTGCATTGAGTGAAAAATAATTTTCTCAATTAGTCTTAAATGTGCTACTTGCAAACTTCATAGAATGCCCTCTAGTCCTTCTATTATCTGAAAGTGTAAATATCTGATTCACATCTACTTGTTCAAGACCTCTCATGATCTTAAAAATCTCTATCATATCCCCCCTCAGCCATCTCTTCTCCAAGCTGAACAGCCTTAACTTCTTCAACCTTTCCTCATAGGGGAGCTGTTCCATCCCCTTTATCATTTTGGTTGCCCTTCTCTGTTGCTTCTCCATCGCAACTATATCTTTTTTGAAATGCAGCAACCAGAACTGTACACAGTATTCAAGGTGTGGTCTCACCATGGAGCGATACAGAGGCATTATAGAATTTTCTGTTTCATTAACCATTCCGTTCCTTATAATTCCTACCATTCTGTTTGCTTTTTTGTTTGCTGCAGCACACTGAGCCGACGATTTGAAAGTATTATCCACTATGATGCCTAGATCTTTTTCCTGGGCGGTAGTTCCTAATAGAGATGTGAATCGGAACCGGTATCGGTTCTGATTCCGGTTCCGATTCACATCGTGAAATTATTTTCCTGCTGTCCGATCGGGTTTTTTTTTTATCGGCTGCGCCCGAGCTGATAACCAAAAAATACAGCCGACTCTTTAAAATGAGTTTGTTAGTATCCCCCCACCCTCCGGACCCCCCCAACATTTTTTAAATACTTGGTGGTCCAGCGGGGGTCCCGGGAGCATTCTCCTGCGCTCGGGCCGTTGGCTGCCAGTAAACAAAATGGCGCCGATGGCCCTTTGCCCTTAGCATGTGACAGGGTATCTGTGCCATTGGCCGGTCCCTGTCACATGGTAGGAGCAATGGATGGCCGGCGCCATCTTTAAAAATGGTGGGGCCATTCAGTGCACCTACCATGTGACAGGGGCCGACCAGTGGCACCGATAGCCCCTGTTACATGGTAAGAGCAAGGGCCATCAGCGCCATTTTGATTAGTGGCAGCCGACAGCCTGAGCATGGGAGAATGCTCCTTGGACCCCTGCTGGACCACCAGGTTTTTAAAAAAATTTTTTGGGGGGGGTCCGGAGGGTGGGGGGATACTAACAAACTCATTTTATTTATTTTTTTTTATAATTTAATATTTTATTGAATTATAATATGTTTTCACAAATACAATTACCAAGAAAAGTAAAGAAATAAAATATCACAATAAGTATTTCACACAAATCATAATTCATAACAATCCTAGTCCACTTCAAGGGTAGGAAGGAGGGTTTCCTAACTACTTGCTTTTGTCTGTTATTTCTTATACAACCCTAACTCCTAACTAAAAAATAAATTCTACCTACTACTGAGATTTATCCTTTAAGAATCTCTCCAAGTGGAAGGGGTCGGTAAAGATAAACTTATTATCCTGAAAAGTTATTAGGCATTTACAAGGAAATATTAGAAAATAACTGGCCCCTAAATCAAGAGCCTGTTTCCTCAAATTAAGAAATTGTTTCCTACGTGCTTGGGTAGCACGGGAAACGTCTGGAAAGATTTGGACTTTATGCCCGCAAAAATTAATATCCTTGTCCTGAAAATATTTAGAAAAAAATCTCTCTTTATCTTTCTTTAAGGAAAAAGAAAATAACAATGTAGCTCTAGTGTTAATGATATCCATGGAATCCTCCAAAAAGGTGGAGATTCCAGGACTGTTCAGCATATCCATCCCCTCCTCTTGTACCTGAGTAATCTTTCTTGTAGGTAAATAATATAACCTTGATAGTATTGGTATTTTATCATTCTCAAAGGATAAAATCTCCATTGCATATTTATTGAATAATTCTCCTGCTGACAATAATCTTGTTTTAGGAAAATTTAACATTCATTCTCCAATAATTCTATCTGATTATGTAGCATTAAATTATCTTTTATAAATGAGGTATTGGTGACAGCAATAGTATTAACTTGTGGGCCCAACGTCTCAACCGCTTGTTCTACTCTCATAATTCTATTATCAAGATCTTCAAATTTTGCCTTTACCTGAAGGGAAAATTCATGTGTTTGCATAACAGACCTAGTTAATTTTTTATCTATTTTTGCTGACAATTTCCAAACATCAGAAAGAGTAACATTTTCTGGTTCTATATTACACTCATCTACCTCTTCAGTCAACTATGGCAATACCATTGGACAAGGCACTATATTTTACTAGCAGTTTCAGTTCTCCCTTCTATATTAGTACCAAACAGCCTATTCCCTCCAGTGATGCACCCTTCTAGATTTCCTAGGGGCTTCACTCGTGGGTCTTCAGCTGTTACAGTCTCACCAATACCTTCCATTAAAGGCTGTAGGATGGGTTGACTAGACCTGGGGCTCAAGGTAACCCCAAGAGGGGAGCTACCTTCTAAATCGCCCCGTACTATGGACTCACCCATATGAATTATATGGTTGTCCATAGGTCCTTTCCTTGTGACGGGAGTAGTTGGTGAGGAGGTCCAGTTCTTTGACTTGCGTTTCTTTCCCATGGTAAACTTCTATAGAAACAAAATTTACCAGGGGCGCGCCCCTTGGCGCGCGGCTTCAGCTGCACGCCAGCCGCTGCGCGCCACAGGTGCCTGCTTTTATGCTGTTCCGGGTGCTCAAGAGTGACGTCACCTGGGGGCGTGTCCACAGCCACATCCTCCTCTCCCTCGACGAGGAGATAGAATGTCTCTCTCTCTCTGTTACAGCGTCAGCACTCGCCTCGGGACTCCTGCAATAGCCGGTACACCTCTCCTTCCTCCGACTATTACTCTGCAGGTGCCTGCTTTTATGCTGTTCCGGGTGCTCAAGGGTGACGTCACCTGGGGGCGTGTCCACAGCCGCGTCCTCCTCTCCCTCGACGAGGAGATAGAATGTCTCTCTCTCTGTTACAGCGTCAGCACTTGCCTCGGGACTCCTGCAATAGCCGGTACACCTCTCCTTCCTCCGACTATTACCCTGCAGGTGCCTGCTTTTATGCTGTTCCGGGTGCTCAAGAGTGACGTCACCTGGGGGTGTGTCCACAGCCGCGTCCTCCTCTCCCTCGACGAGGAGATAGAATGTCTCTCTCTCTGTTACAGCGTCAGCACTCGCCTCGGGACTCCTGCAATAGCTGGTACACCTCTCCTTCCTCCCACAAACTCATTTTAAAGGGTCAGGTTGTGTTTTTAGGTTGTGTCCTTTCTTCCCGCCCCCCTCCCCATAACGATAAGAAAACCCACTAAATTAATCGTGGTGTTTCCTATCGCTATCGGGGACCCCCCCGATATCTGACAATATTCAAAATATCGGACGATATTTTCAATCGTCAGATAAACGATTCACATCCCTAGTTCCTAATATAGATCCTACCATCGTGTAACTACAGCAAGGGTTATTTTTACCTATATCCAACACCTTGCACTTGACCACATTTAATTTCATCTGCCATTTGGATGCCCAATTTCTAGTCTTGCAACTGTAATGTGTCACAATCCGCTTGTGATTTAACTACTCTGAATAATTTTGTATCATCCGCAAATTTGATAACCTCACTCGTCGTATTCCTTTCCAGATCATTTATAAATATATTGAAAAGCACTGGTCCAAGTACATATCCTTGAGGCATACTGAGAAAATTCATCATTTATTCCTATGCTCTGTTTCCTGTCTTTTAACCAGTTTGTAATCTATGAAAGGACATCGCCTCCTATTCTATGACTTTTTAGTTTTCTTAGAAGCCTCTCATGAGGGACTTTGTCAAACGCCTTCTGAAAATCCAAATATACTACATCTACCAGTTCACCTTTATCCACATGTTTATTAACCCCTTCAAAAAAATGAAGTAGATTTGTTAGGCAAGACTTCCCTTCAGTAAATCCATGTTGACTGTGTTCCATTAAACCATGTCTTTTTATATGCTCTACAATTTTGATTTTTACAATAGTTTCCACTATTTTTCCTAGCACTGAAGTCAGGCTCACTGGTCTATAGTTTCCTGGTTCACCCCTGGAGCCTTTTTTAAATATTGGGGTTACATTGGCCACTCTCCAGTCTTCAGGTACAATGTCCCTACCACCGTTATCAACTCACCTTTATCCACATACACATGCTAGTGCTGATCATCTCTCTCATGCCCCCATACCTGAAGCGAATCCTCTCTATCAGCCTCTTGCACTCTGCTAACTACCTCTTCTCCCATTCCCTCTCTCTGTCCTTTTTCTTAACTCCAGCTGATCCTGTATCACATCACCCAGAAAATCTTCTCTCATTCCTCCATCCCTTTTTTCATTCCTCCCCCCTTCCTTCTGTCCCCAAGCCAAGCCAGTTGACATGAGGAGGAGGAGGATAATAGTGGCATCTGAGGTCATATCCTCCTCCTCTGTCACTAGATACAGATTAGTGATTTAAACTACACAAACCACCATAGAAAGATGTGGGATAGAGATGTGCACCGCAAGAATTGTCCCTTAGTTTTTCATGTAGATTTGTAAAAATGCATTTTAATTTTTTTAAAGTTTCATGAGTTTTTTTCATTTTGTTTTTCATTTCAGAAAATAGAGCATGCTATTTGCAAGTAAATGCACAGGAAAAAACTGAAAGGAACAGCTGCAAAAGTTAAGAGTTTACAGCATTCATGGATCTTATTTAAAAATACCAGCTTGGAAGCCCAGAACATATGCATTCCATGCATTACAAAATATGTAAAGAAAGTTAAATCACCATAGGCATTGTTCAAAGGTGAGACGAGAGAGGCTATTGTAGCTAAAATATATATATTTCAAAAATGGGAAAGGGATGCAAATTAAGAAAACAGGAAACAGCATAAGCACTAGCAAGTTAGACACAAAGCATTGATAAGAAAGGCAAAGAGAATTTGAAAAAAAGCTTGCCATGGAAGCAAAAACTCATAATAAAAATGTTAAGGTACATTCAAAGCAGAAAGCCTGCAAGGAACTCAGTTGGTGTTATGAAAAGTCTGTTTAGTGAACCCTTGGCCCGGCTGTCTGGATAGTGGAAACCAGACGATGGAAAAGGAGCCGGGAGGCGGTACGGATCTGGCGGGTAGGAGCAAGTGTTCGCCCTGGAAACCCGAGACCCCCCCAGGAGGAGCCCGTAGGGGTCCGGGTCGCTGGGACTTAGGAGGTCCGGTAGTCAGGGCTGGCTGAAGACAAGAAGGGTCAAGCAGAAGTCCGAAGATCAGGGCTGGCTGAAGACAAGAAGGGTCAAGCAGAAGTCTGAAGATCAGGGCTGGCTGAAGACAAGATGGGTCAAGCAGAAGTCCGAAGGTCAAGGCTGGCTGAAGACGAAAAGCTGGAAAACCTGGAGCGGAACCACAGGAACAAGGACAGGAGCAAACAGGAACGGATCCTCAGGAACAAGGACTGGAACAAGCAGGAACGGAGCACGGCAGGAACCACAGGAACAAGGACTGGAACAAGCAGGAACGGAGCAAGGCAGGATCCAGGGAAGCAACTAAGTACTCACAGGAGCGACCTCGTTGCAAGGCAAGGTAAGAGAGACTGAAGCTGGTTTATATAGCCAGCCAGCCTCTGACGTCAGGAAAGGGGCGGTTCAGCACTTCCGGGTGCTGGACCTACAAATGCTGTCCCCTCGCGCGCGCGCGTACCTCGGCAGGGGGGAGGAGTTAGAATCGGCCTCGACGGCGTCTCCACGAGGGAGACGCCGCTGCCATGCGGCTGCACAGGCCTGAAACCCCGGCGGAGCGCGACACGAGCTGGGGCCTCGGCACGGAGGTAAGCGCCCGGTCGCTAGTCTGGCGACCGGGATAGCAACAGTTGGACCACTAGATGATCAAGAGGCAAAAGAGGCATTTAGGGAAAACAAGCCCATGCTGGAGAGACTAAATTAATTCTTTGCTACAGTCTTTACTGAGAAAGATATAAAGGAGATACCCATGCCAGAAATTATATTTAAAGATGATAATTTAGAGGAACTGATACAAACCTTAGTGAACCTGGACGATATAATAAGGCAAATTGACAAGCTAAAGAGTAGCAAATCACTGGGATGATTTTTCAATTCTTTCATCCCAAGGTGATGAAAGAACTGAAAAATGAAATTACAGACTTAATATGAGTAATTTGTAAACTATATTCAGAACCATCTACGGTACCCGATGATTGAACAGTTGCCAATGTAATGCCAAGTTTTAAAAAGGGGTGATCCAGGAAACTACAGAAAAGTGAGCCTGACATCGGTGCTGGAAAAAATGGTAACAACTATCATTAAGAACAAAATTACTAAATATATAGGTAGTCATATTTTAATGGTACAAAACCAACATTGATTTAGCCAAGGGAAGTCTTGCCTCATCAATTTGCTACATTTTTTTTGAAGGCATGAATAAATATGGGTATAAAAGTGAGCCAGTTGATACACTATATTTGGATTTCCAGAAAGCATTTGACAAAATTCCTCATGAGAGACTCTTGAGAAATTAAAAAGTCATGGGATAGGAGGCGATGATCTATTATGGATTGGGAACTGGTTATAAGATAGAAAACAAACAGGGTCATTTATCAAATTGCATTGGGACCTTATTGTGGGCTCAGTGGGCTCCAGCAGCCAAGAAAGCAAACAGAATGCTAGTAATTATTAGGAAGGAATGGAGGATAAAACAGAGAATATCATAATACTTCTGTATTGTTCTATAATGTGACTGCACCTTGAGTATATTGTGCAATTCTGGTCAATGCATCTCAAAAAAGATACAATATATAAGTAATAATATAGAGAAGGGGAAACAAAATGATAAAGGGGATGGAACGATTCTCCTATGAGGAAAGACTAAAGAGGTTAGGGCTCTTCAGCTTCGATGAGATATGATAGAGGTCTATTAAATAATGAGTGGAGTGAAATGGGAAAATTCAAATCGGTTTTTTTTATTCTTTCAAAAAGTACAAATACTAGGACACATACAATAAAGTTACTAGGTAGTTCATTTAAGACAAATAAGAGAAAATGTTTTTTGTTCAATGCATAATTAATCTCTGGAATTCATTGTCAAAGGACTTGGTAAAATCTGTTGGTGTAGCAGGATTTTAAAAAGATTTGGACAAGCTCCTAAAAGAAAAATCCAAACACCATTATTAAAGTGGATTTGGGGAAATCTTTCAAATTTTTGGGATTCTGCCAGTTACATATGACCTGGATTGGCAACTGTTAGGTACAGGATACTGGGCTTGATGAACCTTTTGTCTGATCCAGTATGGAAAATCTTATGTTTCTATATTCTAATGTACTAGAGAGCTTGAATAGCTATGTGGTTTCTGTAAATAACTTCCTGTTCCCAGTAACCTCATTATAGCTTAGCTATGGCCAATCTGATGCCACAAAATGAATGGCCATCTTCCCCCTTCTTGGTATTTTATGGCTTCTAGCCCTCTTTATTTCCAGTTTTCTGGATAGGTCTCTTGCTAAGGATCTGATCCTTTATCTTAAGTCTGTTGCCAGTTCAAATCCTACTAGCACCTACCCCTGACATACATACATACCAAACTTCATGATGGACAATGATAGAAGCATACAGAGAAATACTTGTGTGTTTTTCTATTTATATTCCACTTTTCACACTTTTTTCAGTGGATTACATTTCACAGTTGGTGTTTCAGGCCCATATAATTACAAGGGCACCCATGCTCCCCTCATTTTCATCCCATAGGCAGGAAAAAAGATACTCTGAGCTGATCCCAGGACCAGGAACAAATGTGTGTGTGAAAAAGAAAGAAAGGGAAACTGCCTGGGTATATGGGTGTGTGTGGTGTAAAAGAGAATTGGAGCCTTGCCTGGGTGTTTTTGTATGTAAGAATGAGACCGTGCCTGGGGTATGAGTGAGAGAATGAGAGCCTGCCTAGTGTGGGTGTGTGTGTGTGAGAGAGAGAGAGAGAGAGAGAATGTAAGACTGCCTATGTGTGTGTGAGAGAGAGAATACGAGCCTGCCTGGGATGGTGAGAGAATGGGAGCCTGCCTGACTATGTATGTGTGTGTGTGTGTGTGTGTGTAAGAATGGTATCCTACCTGGGGGGAGTGTGAGAGAATGGGAGCCTGCCTGGTGTGTGTGTGTGTGTGAAAGAGAGAGAATAGGAGAGTGCCTGGGGGTGTGTGTAAATGAATGGGAGCATGCCTGGGATGTGTGTGCATATGTGAGAGAATGGGAGCCTGCTTGGGATTTGTGTTTGTGAGAGAAAATGGGAGCCTGCCTGGCTTGTGTGAGTATGCCTGTGTGAGAGAAAATGGGAACCTGCCTGGTGTTTTTGTGAGAAAGAATGGTAGCATGCCTGGAATATGTGTGTGTGTGTGTGTGTGTGTGTGTGTGTGTGTGTGTGTGTGTGTGTCTGTGATAGAATTGGAGCCTGTCTGGGATGTGTGTGGGTATGAGAGATAGAATGAGATCCTGCTTCTATGTGTGTGTGTGGGATAGAGAATTGTAGCCAACATGGGATGTGTGTGCATGTGTGACAGAATGAGAAAATTTCTTGAGTAGAGGTCCGAAGTAGAAAATACTGGAGGTAAAATGATTGTAAAATATCCATGTAGATGTGAGATCTTGAGAAATAGTCAGAAATATGTATTTTTTGAAATTACACAATTACATAAATTTCTTGATTCTCAACCTCATGAAGGTTTAGCATCAGGTCATGAGGAAAAATGAAAATAATCTGGGAGATGTCTTCTTTTTCAATTGTTTAGAGGGTAATCCCTTGTTTTCCTTACACCACTAATTATTCTTTTTAGCTTTCTCCTGGAGTTCATCAGAATTCTTTATTACAGACAATGTATAAATACAAAGATTATGTAAGTTGCTTAGTAGATGTGAGATGTCTGTATTCTTAAATTCTTATTTTTCTTTGTTGTAAAGTTATTGTAAAATGCATAAATTAAAAAAAAAAAAAAGAATAAAGACCTATAACAGATTTTTACTAATTTTATTTTATTCCAAGTCACTTTATTATAATATGCTTCATAAAGGTGGAAGTAAGGAGTCTCAAAACTTTTAAGATAGCCAGGTATATTCAGTGGTGCAGCCGTTCCTCTGAATATCCTGGTTAAGTTAGTCAAATAAGTCAATCCGGCTAACTTATCTAGCTGCTCAGCACTGAATATGGATCCTGAAATGTACAAAGTAATCACTGGAATGGGATTCTAACCATATATGCTGTATCTTATCATTAGACTCCAACAAGGTTGTGGATTAGAAACAAATGAAACAGTAGTTTCCAAATCACAAAGGATTGTGAGAAATTGTAAGAGGACCTTTCAAAACTGAGATACTGGGCATGCAAATGGCAAATGAAATTTACTGAGGACAAGTACAAAGTGATGCACTTAGGGAAGAGAAACCCAAATTATAACTAAACATTACAAGGTTCCAGATTAGTAGTCACCATTCAAGAAAAGGTTCTAAGCGTCATTGTTGATAATATGTTGAAATCTTCTGTCAGTATGCAGCAGTAGCCAAGAAAGTAAATAGAATTTTAGGAATTATTAGAAAAGGAATGGAGAATAAAACAGACTATCATAGGGGGAGATTTTCAAAGGGTTACGTGCATAGGTTAGGCGCGTAACCCCCAAAAACTTACCCCAAACCCCCTCTGCACGTGCCGAGCCTATTTTGCATAGGCTGCAGGCAAGCGCAAAGCCCCGGGATGCGCATAAGTCCCGGGGCTTCCCTGGGGGGCGTGTCGGGGGCGTGTCGAGGCGTGTCGCGGCCGGCGCATCATCGGGGGCATGTCGGGGCGTGTCGTGGCCGGCACATCATCGGGGGCGTGGCCGCGGCCTCTGGACCAGCCCCCGGACCAGACCATGGCACGTCGGTGGCCGGCCCGGCGCACGCAAGTTACGCCTGCCTCGCAGGGAACGGAGGCAGGCTACGCGGCTTGGCACCTGGTGTGCCTGGTGAGTGAACAAAAGTACGCGTGCGCGTAATTTTATAAAATCTGCCCCAAAACGTCTCTGTATTGCTCCATGGAATGAGCTCATCTTGAGTATAGTGTGCAGTTCTGGTCACTACATCTCAAAAAAGATATAGCAGAATTAGAAAAGATACAGAGAAGGATAACCAAACTGATAAAGAGGATGGACTGATTTTCCTATGAGGAAAAGATAAAGAGGTTAGGACTCTTCAGCTTGGATAAGAGACAGTTGAGGGGAGATATGATAGAGATCTATAAAATAATGAGTAGAATGGAACAAGTAAACGCTAATCGGTTGTTTACTTTTTCAAAGAGTACAAAGACTAGGGGACACAAAATGAAGTTACTAGGTAATACATTTAAAACTAATAGTAGAAAATATATAGTTTTTTAAACAGCACATAATTAAGCTCTAGAATTTTTTGCCAGAGGATGTGGTGAAATCTTTTAGTGTAGCTCAGTTGAAAAAAGATTTGGACAACTTCTTCGAGGAAAAATCCATATTAAGGTGGAGTTGCAGAAATCCACTTCTTATCCCTGGGATAAGTAGCATGGAATTTATCTACTCCTTGGGATCCTGCCAGGTGCTTGTGACCTTGATTTTGCCACAGCTGGAAACAGGATACTGGGCCTGATGGACCTTTCTTCTGACCCAGTATGGAAAATCTTATGTATTTAAAAGGATACATGATTCAATAGCCTATACATTTCTAAAGGTCTAGGTCATGTACTGATGAGCTATGGGGAAGCATAGCTAAGTATAAAGGTTATCAGATGATGGCTAGAGAGGGATAGAGCAGATGTGGAGAATTGAAAGAGACAGTGTTGCGGTCTTGGTCACGAGACTCGCAACGGAGCCCTTACCTGCACCTTCGGGGGTTCAGTCTGCGGGGTTTGGGCTCCGAATTTGCTCCCTCTCTCCCAGCATTCCGGCGAGGGCCATTGCTCCTCGGGCCTGCTCAGCCTGTTTCCCGGTGGCGTCTCCACAAGGGAGACGCCGCCGAGCCTCGGAACTTGGCCCCTCCCTTCTGATGCGTGCGCGCTTTGGGAGGGGTAGTTCAAACGACTTTTCCCGCCGGACTGTGGCCGCTTTTGGGAGTGACGTCAGACGCCGGTAGATATTTAACCCGGTGACTGACTGATTTTAGTTGCTTGGCAACAAGGTTCTTGTTTATGCTAGCTGCAGCGTTTTGTTTCTGCTTAGCCAGGATCTTCAGTCAGTATTTTTTATTGATTTTGCTTCACTCCAGCTTCACATCTTTTGCTTCAGTACTAGCTCAGGATCTTCTGCTTGTTATTTAGATTTCTGACACTGGCCTGTTTGTTTTCTTTGCACGTGTCGCTTGTTCCAACAAAGGTTAGTCACATCCATCCATTCCTCTCTCTGATCTCCTAAGTCCCAGCGGCTGGGATATCACGGGCTCCTCCCAGAGCATCCTCGGGCTTCCAGGGTGAAGAAGTCTCTTCAGTTCTCTCTGTTCACCTAAGTCCTAGCGGTCCGGAACCTCAAGAGCTCCTCTCGGGGGGTCCTCGGACTTCCAGGGCGAAGACTTCCGTTCTACTCTCAGCTTGGCACTGCCTCCCGGCCTACGTCTTTTAGTGGAGTGTACTTCCTTTCACACCTTCTCACTCCGTTAGGCCAGCCCAAGGATCCACCGCTATGCTTGCAACATAAAGTGAGCATTTGGAAGAAAGGGCTAGAACAAGACAGTCCAAATGCAGGTGAGTGGGGGGGGGGGGGGGGGGGGATTTACGGCATGTTTGTAAGTCTAGTAAGGAGAATATGATAAAGAACATTAAAGCATAATTATCATGGAAGTGTAAGTCCCCAAGAATAAAGGAAAGGTATGGTGACTGAAGGAAGAATGAAAGCCAAGAGTTGAAGCTGATAAGGAAGAAGGAGAAGGACTTACCAGTGGATCCAGAGAGAAAGGGTTTGAATAAGTAGAGGGATTGGACCTCAAAAGAAGTAAATGTGTGGTCTTGAGGAGGAATAAAGAGTTGAAGATTGCAGGAGAGGGAACAAAACAGCCCAGCATCCTCATGATTTCTTGCATATATCCAGTAAATGAAATATTCACCCTGTTTGGTTGTTATGAAGTGCAGGATTTGTTTACCTTCTATAGATACAGGAATTATTTTTGTTTTGTTTTTTTTCAAGATCCCCAGAAGAAGTCTGGTGCAGGTGAAACATGATGGGTTTATTTTGCTGCTGATCTTTTGTCATTATGGAATGCTCTTGGAAGTATCAATGAAAGCCATCATTGCTATGCTGCTACGATGCCATGAAGTATTTTATAGATGGCTTCAAACTTTTTTATAGAGCCAATAGAGTGATTTACATATGTCTGGAGAAAACTGAACATCTTTCTAGATCAACATCATTTTTAGGATTTCTAGATTATTGAGTGTTTCTGTAGATTAACATTATTCTTAGAAGAAATGCTTTTGGAGTGCTCTACTTATGTAGTTAGAAAGACCTGTCTTAGAAGTCTCTTTACCTTTATTTTTTGCATTTTCAAGTGTAAGCACTCATTGGACAGTGATATCCCTTAAGGCTGTTATTTTTTAATCCATCTGTTTGTCATTTGAGTCCTCTCTGCTTTTGTAATTTGCATTTATTTTATTGAATGTCTATATGAATTTTTATATATGTTTATATGTTCATATATTAAAATGTCTGTATAAAATTATTTAGAAGATATATTTATGAATATTTGATAGTGTGTCACTATTTTGCTTGTTATTAATTATTATGATCATAGGGGAGGGTGTTATGAAAAGATAATCTATATAACAGAGCTCTTGTTAAATTTTCCAACAACCTCCTTCATTGCTATCCCATTATCGGTCGGTTTGCCCCAGGGCTCCGTCCTGGAACTTTTTCTCTTCTTTCTTTCCTTATTTCCTTATACTCTGATATTCCCCCATGGCTATAAATAATTTAATGATTATTATGCCACCATATCTACCTCTTTGCATCACAACTTTCACCCAGAATTCAGTCCCAAATCTCAACTGCTTGTTCTACATCATTACCTGGATGTCTTATTGTGCATTAAACTTAAAATGGTCAAAATAGAATTGTTTATCTTTCCTTCCAGTCCTACTATCCCCTTCACCTTTTTCCTGTTTCTGTGCCTAAAAATGTTGTCCTCCTAATCCCCTTTATCTGCAATCTTAGAGTCATCTTTAACTTCTTCACCTCCTTCTCTGCATACATTTTGCTAAATTGTGTCATTCTCTATAATATCACTAAAGTCCATCCCTTCCTTTCTGACCATATTACCAAAACTATTATCCTCTATATCAGACACTTTCCAAAATTCTGTCCCAGAGATCTTATCTATCTGTTGTCTCTTTATTCTCTGAGACATTACATGCTAAGTTCTGTTCTGAGTTTCCTCTATGATGTGTGTATTTTTCTGCTTCTTCATTGAGACATCTGTATACCCCATTGTCTGATAATGTGACCTTTGGAAAGAATCATTCCAGTCTTTACATTCTATTACAGAGATTCTTCGAATAGAATAGCCCATGATTTCTAAGTGCTTGTGATATTCATTAATGCATGAGAGCTCTGACATAACTCACTATGACTATTTTCAGTAATGAGTTATGAAAAGGTCATGTGCTTGAGATAAACTTTATAGCTTACTGAAATCTACACCATTTCTTCCTTCCAACCTGGAATAGCGGAAAAAACTGAAATGTAGTTCAAACCTCTGAAGTTCAGTTATAAAACTAAATAGATCAGAGAATGTATTGATTTTGCTGTCATGCATTTTAGCCTCACTTCATCTTAACTGCTGTAAAATTCCTAATTTTCTATCCTTTTCATTCTCTAACATATCAGGCATTATTTGTAGGCCTGCTGGCAAATATAAAATAAAGACAAAGAAGGGACTTTTTTCCCATTTAATTTTTTGTTTCATTTAGAATTATTTTATGCTGTTCTATTCTTACGATAAACAACATTAAATATGAAGTCATAGGCAAAGAAGATGTTACAAAAATAAAATCCATATTTGTATGAACATAATTTACATAGCTGTATTCTCATAAAGATTGTATCTGTAATAGGGGTATGTGTGAGAAGGTAGCATGAGGGGGCTATATGTGTAGGGAAAAGGTGAGAGGTTGGTGGTGTGAGGACATGTATGTTATGAAGAGGTACATGTGATTTTTTGGGAAGGTAGGTTTGGATGGATGAGGATAGATTTGGATGGGAAGATATAGGTAGTTTGGGGATTGAGGGCATGGGGTAGGTGGATGAGGGTAACATGGCAGAGTGGGGGTAGGGCAGGGTGTGTGTGTAGGGTGACTGTGATGTGTTTTGGTAGTAGCAGGTGTGTAGGAGGGTATGGGGTATGTGTGTGTGTGTGTGCCCCCCTCTCTCCCACTCACATATTCTCCCTCCTTACACCCCCTCTTTCTCCCCTTCTACCTCCTCTTTGTCTCCCTTATTCGCACTACCACTCCACTATTCCTTCCATCTCACCCCTCTCCCTCTACTCTCCCCCTCCCTGTCTTCACCACCCCCTGGCCTCCCTGTGGAGGTGGGTAGTGGGTATGCTTGTGTGTAGGAAAGTATGTGTGTGTGTGTGTGTGTGTGTGTGTGTGTTTGAGTGGAAGATAAAGGTATGGATGTGTGAAGTGTAAATGTGTGTGGGGATGCAATAGGTTAGCTTGTGGGGATGTGCCTTTTCTTTCCTCTTCACAGTCTCACTGCTTAAACCTCCCTTTTGCCCCCTTCCCCACTTGTACTTACATTTTCCCTCTTTGCACCTCTACTTTGTCTCCTTCCTCCCCACTCACAGTCCACTTTTCCTTCCAGTCTCGTTTCGGAGACTGGGTCCCTATGCCTGGGCCTCTTGCTGGGGCCTGGTCCAGAGACTGGGTCTTAATACCTAGGTCTTGGCCCAGACCCAGCATGACCCCAGGCCTGACCCATAGACCAGGTCCCAATTCTTGGGCCTTGACTTAGGTCAAGGCCCAGGCCCAGGTATTGAGATACTGCCTCTAGACTGGGCCTCAGCATCAGGCCTGAGTCTGGGACAAGACCCAGGTGACAAGAACTGTTCTTCACCCAAGACCCAGGCATAGAGACCCGAATGCTGAGCCCCAGTCCAGAGATCTGGTCTTGACACCTGGGTTTGGGTCTGGACCAAGGCCTTACACCAAGGCTGGGATCCACAATGCTCCCTCCAAGAAGTGATTAGGTGTGTTCAAACACTTTTTAAATTTACAATTTTTGGGCACCAGTATTAGCATTGCTTTTCTGTATATAGCACAAAGAAAAGCTTGAAGAGTGATCAAAGATTTGGCAGCTGGGAATTAAATCCAAGAAGTGCAGTCTCATGCATCTGGGTGCTATAATCCAAAAGAACAGTATGTGAAAGGAGGTGAAAAACTAATGTGCACATGCTGAAAGAAGAACCTTGGAGTAATAACGTCTGGCAATCTGAAGGTGGCAAAGCAATGTAACAAGGTGATAGCTAAAGGCAGAAGAATGCTGGGCTGCATAGAGAAAGGAATAATCTGCAGGTAAAAGGATGTAGTAATGTCCTTGTACTGGTCCTTGTTGAGGCCTCACCTGGAGTACTATGTTCAGTTCTAGAGCACATATCTCAAAAAGCATACGATCAGGACAGAGGTGATCCAAAGAAGGGCAACCAAAATGGTGTGGGTCTGTATCAGAAGGCTTATGAGAGGCTGAAGGATCTAAATATGTATATCCTGGAAGAGCAGAGGTGCAGGGGAGATATGATACAGACTTTGAGATACCTGAAAGCCTTTAATGATGCACAAATGTCCAACAGCTGTGAAGAAAATCTTCCTTATTAAATGCAAAAAAAATATTAAAAGGAATACTTTGGAGAGAGAGATCAGAGGCAGAATGCTGTGCAAAGCACTAGTATAAAACTCTCAAATGATTTCACTGAAAATAAGACAATATAAAGGATTTACAGTTTACATTTCGAACGCCTAAACTAGGTTATATAATTATCAAATTTTCTATGATTGGCTTACTACTATAAACAATTAATCTGAATCGTCATATGGTAATTTGCCCTCTCCTTCCATGTTAATTAGTCCTCATTTCATATGTAAATTAGTATCTCTGGGCTCACAACTAATTGCAATGTTAGCATGGCCTTATGTCTGTTCTAAATATACTCCTATAACCCTGTGGCCCAGTTCTTTCTGTTAATACTGCATTCCTATGTAGCTTGTAGCATCTGCCTGTATAGCAAAAAAAGCACAAGGTTGAAGCAGAAATCTTATAGAATCCTGCTAATAATTGTAAACCTAATTATGATCAAAAAAAAAAAAAAAAACTTTCCATTGGAAAGGAAACTGTAGAACTAGAGATCACAAAATGAAACTCAAGGGGGGACAATTCAGAACCAATATCAGGAAATCTTTCTTCAAGGAGAGGTTGTTGGATGCCTGGAATGCCCTTCCAGAAAAGGTGGTGAGGATGAAAATAGTAAACAAATTTGAAAGGACATGGGATAAACACAGCTGTTCCCCAAAAGGCCAGAGGTTAGAAAAGGGTGCATGGGGGTAACCTGCACAGTGAGGCAGATACTACCCTTAATAGAAGGCATGGAGATTGGAGATTACCAGCCTTAATCAATTAGCCTTGATGCTTTTGATGCTACTGCAACATTGTTCTCCACTTCAACTGCAGGAGCAAAAGACAAAAAGGGGGAAAGGATTCAGACAGCTAATGCCGGGCCCTAACTTTTACGGTTTGGGGTACTGATATGCAGACATTAGGGAAAAACACAGGACTGCTTCAATGGCCAACTTCAAAAGCAAAACACATTCAAGCAATATTGTCTGAATTATCCAGAATGCTGCTCCCCCCATAAAAATATTGCTAGTAGTAATTTTGTTTTGAGTTTGACAGTTGCTTGGTTTTGATTGCAGATATTACTTCCCTTAACATAAGGCTTGGAGATAACCTTCATGGAGCTGCAATTGTACTACTCTTAACAGAAACTTGGAGGTAAACTGCATGAAGCGGCAATTACTACCATAAGAAACTTGTTGGACAGACTGAATGGATCATTTTTTCCTTTTTCTGCAGTCATTCCTTTTTATTATGTTACAATTTCAGTTTTAGTTATTTCTGAACTCTGGAGTGAAAACCATGTGATCCAGACAATTGGCTACTATTTAGTTTGTCAGTCTGCCCTATTACATCTTCCAGTCTCACTGTGATTTGTTTAAGTTCTTCTGAATCTTGCAGTTCCATGCTTCACTGCCTGTCGCCCCTCCCACTATTACAGCTTAGTCTTGTCATGTTTGCACATGTGCAAATGTACCTCGATACTCATCTGGAGCCATTATATTTTTATTATATATATATATATATATATATATATATATATATATATATATAATGAACTCAAAACTTGGTTATTTAGACAAACTTTCACAGACAAAATTGTGTATCCCAATCCCATCTGAGCAGTCATACTTTCCCTCCCAGACCTGCGTTTATTAACATCTTTCCACCCCATTATCTTTTCTCATTAACCCTATTACTTTATATGTGTCCTAATTATTTTGTCCCCCCCCCTACGTGTCGAGAACCCTTCCGTCCCTCTACCTCTCCTCACCTTTGAAATCCTCTCATTAACACACCACCTGAGTGAGGTTACATTTAAATTATGTCTTTATATGCTTAGCTTTATATGTTTCACACATCATAGGGCCGATTCAGTTTGTACTCCTTCATACATGTTTACACACTATTGTTTCTTGCCTAAATGTAACTAGTTGTTTGTATTTGGTTGAATATATGTTATACGAATGTGTTCTATGTATTAAGTTGTTGAAATGTAAACCGGAGTGAAGGCTTACTGCTATACTTCAGTATATAAAAAACAGTCTAAATAAATAAATAAATAAATATAAATGAAGCTGTGACTTAATAACCAAAGGGAGGGCACTAAGGAAATCTACTGCAACAGCATTTAACTTTCAAAAAGATGACTATGATAAAATTAAGAAAATGGTTAGGAAAAAAATGAAAGGAGCAACTATAAAGGTTAAGAGTTTAGATCTGGCATGGACATTGTTCAAAATTACCATCTTGGAAGCCCAGACCATATGTATTCCACGTATTAGAAAATGTGGAAGGAAGTCTAAATGACTACTAGAATGGTTAAAAAGTAAGGTGAGAGAGTATATAACAGTCAAAAGAACATCTTTCAAGATATGGAAAAGGGATTTCAATGAAGAAAACAGGAAACAGCATAAGTACTGGCAAGATAGATGCAAAGCATTGATAAAGAAGGCAAAGAGAGAATTTGAAAATAAGCTTACTGTGGAAGCAACAACTCATAATAAAACCTTTTCAGGTACATTTGAGCTGAAAAGCTTACGAGGGATTGAGTTGGATCAAGGGGTAAAAGGGGCATTGATGGATGACAAACCTATAGCAGAAGGACTAAACAAATTCTTTGCTTCGGTATTCACTGAGGAAGATGTAAGAGAGGTACTCATATCAACAAATAACAGAGAAAGGAAATTCTATATGTCAACAATAAAACCAAAAAATTAGTTCCCACACTGTACACTTCTAATATAGTTAATATAATTAGGAGGGGAGGACCTCAGGACAGATTTTTATACTCAATTGAGAGTATAGTCCCACAGAGTCATATTTGTTCATTTTAATCATCTGTCCGTATAAACTCCATCCTCCCTATTTTATTCCAATCTTCAATTTTAATTTAAATTTTTTTTACTCTAATTTAAATTTTTTCTGTTTTATGTGTTTCATATCAAAAACTTAAAATGAAGCATATCCTAGCTGGTGTCACTCTTCAACTTTAACCAACAATAGCGGTTCTTTTATAGAGATGTGGTTCGTTTTTCGCCCTATTTAGGAAATTTAACAAAATTTCCTAATTCGTTTCTGTTTCGGAGTATCCGAAACACGACATAAACGCCGTTATTTCGGAGCCCCCGAAACCGGAAACAAAATTTTCCCCGCAATTCGGGGGAAAATTCGTTTTCGGGTTTGCCTGGGGAGAGGGGCAAAAATTATTTTTTTTTATTAAAAACCACCCCAAATTTAAATTAATTATAATACACCACCCCCCCGATCCCTCCCCAAGACTTACGAAGATCCCTGGTGGTCCAGCGGAGTCCCGGCTTCCATTTGCCATGCCCTCCGTGCCCTAGTTCGTGCCAGTGCAAGCCGCGCGCCAAAATGGTGCCGAATAGCCCGAACGACCATGTCACAGGGGCTTTCGGCGCCATTGGTCAGCCCCTGTCACATGGCCATCGGCGCCATCTTGTGCTCCTATCATGTGACAGGAGCTGACCAATGGCGCCGAAAGCCTCTGTGACATAGTATGGGAAAAGGCTATCGGCGCCATTTTGGTTACTGGCAGCCAAAAATGAAATCGCTTTCGGACCCTTGCTGGACCCCCAGGGATTATTGGCAAGCCTTGTTTTTAAATGCTTGGGGTGGTTTTTTTTTTTCGCTTCGTTACCGATTCATTTTTCGTTCCGGTTTCGGGTTTCTCGTTTCGTTTTCGGGCAAACGACCCGAAAACGAAACGAGAAGACCTGAATTATACCACGAAGTATTTGAACCGAAAAACGACCCGGTAGAAAAAAACGAAGCACATCTCTTATAGCTCAGTCCATCAATTTTTAAATTTTGGCACCATTCATATAAATTTCTATTATAATCACATGTTGTTCACAAAAACAGCATTAAGTTGTAGTTAGCTTCTCATGTGGATTTATCATGAAAACCAATCCACTTGGCTGCTACACTGCATATTCAAAATTCCCAACGCTTATTAATCCTTTATTGTGTACACTTGTGCAGTTCTAAATAAACAGTTAAAAAAAGAAATCCCAACACTGACATTTCACTTCCTCAGGGTTTAATCTGATAATTTTTTTTCCTTGACTACTGCTAGACCAGTCAACATTCTTGGGTATTCCCTCTTTCAGCACCGGTGGAGACAGAGACCACACTTCCTCAGACTTCCATTTGATGTCAAGTCCATCATAAGTGGGGTGTGGTTGGAGGCGCCCTCCCGTAGCTTATTGCCATAGCTGGTTCATGCCTAGCTGCCTTGGTGCCTTTAGTGCTGCTGAGAAACCCCTACCTCTTCAACATCCATGCTGAACTGGTATTGGAAATTTGTAAACTATCATTAACATTGTCTATAATAATTGAAGACTGGAAGGTTGCCAATGTAATGCCAATGTTTAAAAAGGGATCAAGGGGTGATCCAGGAAACTACTGACCAATGAGTCTGAAATCTGTGCCTGCTAAATGGTAGAAACTATCGTAAAGAACAAAATTGCTTAACATATAGATAGGCATAGTTCAATGGGAGAAAGCCAACATGAATTTAGTCTTGCTTCACCAATTTGCTATAATTTTTTTTAAAGTGTAAATAAACATGTGGATAAAGATGAGCAAGTTGATATAGTGTTTCTGCATTTCCAGAAATCATTTTACAAAGTCCCTCATGAGAGATTTCTTAGGAAATTAAAATTCCATAGGATAGGGGGTAGTGTCCTATTATGGATTGCCAAATTGGTAAAAGATATAAAATAGAGAGTAGGGCTAAATGGAAAATTTTCCCAATGGAGAAAGGTGACTAGTAGAGTGCCCTATGGATATTTTATGGGACCACTGCTTATTAATATATTTATCAATGACCGGAAAATGGGAATAACAAGTGAGGTGATGAAATTTGCCAGTGACACAAAATTATTCAAAGTTGTTAAATCACAAGAGGATTGTGAGTCATTGCAAGAGGAACTTGCAAAACTGGGAGATTGGGCATGCAAGTGGTAAATTAAATTTAATGTGAACAAGTACAAAGTGATGCACTTAGGGAAGAGAAACCCAAATTATAACTAAACATTGCAAGATTAAAGATTAGTAGTCATCATTCAGGAAAAGGATCTAGGCATCATTGTTGATAATATGTTGAAATCTTCTGTTCAGTGTGCAGCAGTAGCAAATAGAATGCTAGATATTATTAGAAAAATGTTGGAGAATAAAACAGACCATATCATAATGCCTCTATATCAATGCATGATGCAACTTTATCTTGAATATTGCGTGCAGTTCTGGTCACCACATTGCAAAAAATATGTAGCAGAATTAGAAAAGGTACAGAGGAGGCTGACCAATATGATAAAGGGGATGGAACAATTCCCCTATGAGGAAAGGCTAAAGAGCTTGGAGAATAGATGGCTGAGGGGAGATATGATAGAGGTTTATAAAATAATGAGTGGTATGGAATGAGTAAACAGTAATCAGTTGTTTACTCTTTCAAAAAATACAAGGACTAGTGGATACACAATGAAGTTACTAGGTATTACATTTAAAACTAATAAGAGAAACTATTTTTTTGCTCAATGCATAATTAAGCTCTGGAATTCATTGTCAGAAGATGTGGTGAAAGCTATTAGTGTAGCTGCATTTAAAAATGGTTTGGACAAGTTCCTAGAGGAAATGTCCATGAAACATTATTAAGTCACTAAATTTTATGGTCTGGGGCACTGATATGTAGACATAAGTACTGGACTGCTTCTAAGGCCACGTCCATAAGCAAAGCACAGCAGCACTGTCTGAATTTTCAAGAAGTCTCAGCGAATAATTGCACAGAGCTATAGTTGTTACCCTTAAGAGAAACATGGAGTAACCTGCATGGAATGGCAGTTACTAACATAAGGAGCTTGCTGGGAAGACTGGATGGACCATTTGATCCTTTTCTGCCATTATTACTATGTTACTATGTATATTACAATGATAAGATGAAGTTATTATTGTAATGATAACTTCATCTTAAGGATAAATCTCTGTTTATATCTCGCTACCATATTGTTTTCGTTAATTTTTATCACTCTCCAGTTGTTATCGTTTAAAATCTTTCCTGTCTTCCATCTCCCATGTTTTCACTCCCTGTTTAATGTAACTTTACCTTTCTACTTAGTTGTTAAATTGGTTTCCCCCTGTTCTATTGTAAACCGGTACGATAAGACCTCGTCTTGAGTATCGGTATAGTAAAAGAATTTAAATAAAATAAATAAAATAAGTTGCAGAATACCCACTGATAATTCTTTGAATAAGCAGATTGAAATGTCTCTACCTCTTGGGATCATACCAGGTACTGGTGACCTGGATTGGCCACTGTTGGAAACAGGATACTGGGCTTGATAAACCTTCTGTCTGATGCAGTATGGCAAGTCTTATGTTCGTATCACTTTTCATTATCTCTACTCCTTCAGGCGTGTCCACACTAATGCAGATCTTAGAATCATCCGCAAATAGACAAACTTTATATTCTATCCCTTCTGCAATGTTGGTCACAAAGATATTGAACAGAACTGGTCCCAACAGCAATCCTGTGGCACTCTGCTTAACACGGCTCTCTCTTCAGAGTAGGTTCTATTTAACATTTAATGCTGTCTCCTATCGGTCAACCAGATTGTAATCCACACCACCACTTTGGTGTTCACTCCCAAGCCTCTCATTTTATTTGATTTTCATGGTCTGGGATACTGATATGCAGACATAAGAGAAAAAGCACAGGACTGCTTCTACGGCCACATCCTAAAGGAAACAAAGAAAGCGCATGTTTGGGGGTAACTTGCTGATGCGGCAATTACTACTCTTAACCAATAAGTCTTCATATGTTTGATTCAGTTCCAACATTGCTCTCTGCTTCAACAACAGGGATAAAGGGGAATTGAATTCAAACAGCAACCAGCAAGGGCCCCAAATTTTATGGTCTGGAGAATTGATAAGCATGGGGATAACTCGCACAAAGCAGCAGTTACTACCTTAACACAAAGCATGGGATTACTACCCTTAACCAATAAGCCTTGATGCTTTTGATGCAACTGCAACATTGCTCTCTGCTTTGGAGAAGAGTGGGGTGTGGAGGAAAATAGGAATTTGAATTCAGGGACCACCTGTTGCACCTCCGACCTGTGGAGCCCCGCGGGCCGGCCCCCCACTTACCGTGGGTTGCCTCACAGCAGCAGCGGCATCCATGAGGCCTGCTCGGGCCTGGCTTGATTCTCTATGCAGCGCTCCCTCCATGAGGGAGATGCCGTCGATGTCCTCTGCTGGCTCCGCCCCTCTAGGTGCACGTGCACGCACTGGGGCACAGGTTTTAAAGGGACCAGTGTGAAACCTGCTACTCCACCCCCGAAGGACATCAGACGCCAGCAGGGATTTAAGCCCTGAAGCCAGCCCTATTCCTCGCCTTGCATCAAAGTTCTCTCTGCTCCCAGAGGTTGCTAGTTGCTGTTCTTCGTGCCTGGTGTCTGACTTCAGCTTTGTCCCTGGCGTCTGACTTCGGCTTGTCCCTGGCTTCTGACTTCGGCTCGCCCCTGGCTTCTGACTTCAGCCTCGTCCCTGGCTTCTGTCTTCAGCTTCGTCCCTGGCTTCTGACTTCAGCTTTGTCCTTGGCTTTTGTCTTCAGCTTCAGCTCCTAGTTCCTGACTTCAATTTGCCCTCAGTGTCCCGTTCCACAACGTCCAGGAGGCCCCGCCTAAGTCCCAGGGCTCGGGTCCTCACGGGATCCTCCTGGGGGACCTCTGGCTTCCAGTGGTGAAGTTCCAGTTGGTCTCCTGGCTTCAGCTTCAGTACTCCTCAGGTTACCAGGATTCCTCTTCAAGGCTCACCCACAGGAGACCGCACGTAAGTCCAAGCAGCCTGGGTCCTCAAGGGCTCCTCCCGAGGGGACCTCTTCTGGGGAGCATCTCCACTTGCACCAAACCCATGATCCTACGTACCGGTCTCCTACATTCTGAAGAGATCTCATTTCTTGTACTGGAGAAATCCATTCACCCCATCATCTTGGGCTTACCCTGGCTTCGGAAGCACTCCCCTCTCATCCACTGGGATACTCTCCAGATCACATCTTGGGTTTCATCCTGTTTTACCTCCTGTCTGGCGACAATCCCTCAATCCAGTGTGCTACTTCTGACCACAGCTATGTTGCTTCCACCGCAATATCAAGATTACTTGGATGTCTTCTCGAAGGAGAAGGCCGAACTGCTCCCTGTACATCGGCCCTTTGATTGTGCCATAATCCTGGTCCCTGGTATATGCCTCCCAAGGGGTGGGTTTACCCCTTGTCGCTCCCGGAGACCCGAGCCATGTCTTCTTACATCCAGGAGAATTTGGAGAAGGGCTTCATTCAGCCCTCCAACTCCCCCACTGGAGCCGGGTTCTTCTTTGTTGCCAAGAAGGATGGGTCACTCCGACCCTGTATAGACTACCATGGTCTCAACACCAGCACACGATGGGACAGATATCCTTTGCCTCTGATTCCAGAATTGCTAGACCGGCTGCAAGGAGCTAAAGTCTTTACCAAGCTGGACCTCCGGGGCACGTACAACCTGGTAAGGATACGACCCAGTGATGAATGGAAGACCGTGTTCAATATCAGAGATGGGCATTACAAGTATTTGGTCATGCCCTTTGGCTTATGCAACACCCCTGCAGTTTTCCAGAACCTTATGAACAAGGTATTAAGTGATATGTTGCATACCTCTGTCATAGTATACCTCAACGATGTATTGATTTATTCTAAGGACCTGTCCACGCACCTCATACATGTGCAACAAATGTTACAGAAGCTTCGGGACAACCGTCTCTTCACCAAGATAGAGAAGTGTGAGTTCGAACAAGAATTGTTACCCTTCCTCGGATATATTGTCTCTTCCATGGGCTTCCATATGGACCCAGATAAGGTAGCGGCCATCAAGGACTAGGGATGTGAATCGTGTCCTCGATCGTCTTAACGATCGATTTCGGCTGGGAGGGGGAGGGAATCGTATTGTTGCCGTTTGGGGGGGTAAAATATCGTGAAAAATCGTTAAAAATCGTTAAAAATCGAAAAATCGAAAAACCGGCACATTAAAACCCCCTAAAACCCACCCCCGACCCTTTAAATTAAATCCCCCACCCTCCCGAACCCCCCCCCCCAATAACTTAAATAACCTGCGGGTCCAGCGGCGGTCCGGAACGGCAGCGGTCCGGAACGGGCTCCTGCTCCTGAATCTTGTCGTCTTCAGCCGGCGCCATTTTCCAAAATGGCGCCGAAAAATGGCGGCGGCCATAGACGAAAAAGATTGGATGGCAGGAGGTCCTTCCGGACCCCCGCTGGACTTTTGGCAAGTCTCGTGGGGGTCAGGAGGCCCCCCACAAGCTGGCCAAAAGTTCCTGGAGGTCCAGCGGGGGTCAGGGAGCGATTTCCCGCCGCGAATCGTTTTCGTACGGAAAATGGCGCCGGCAGGAGATCGACTGCAGGAGGTCGTTCAGCGAGGCGCCGGAACCCTCGCTGAACGACCTCCTGCAGTCGATCTCCTGCCGGCGCCATTTTCCTTACGAAAACGATTCGCGGCGGGAAATCGCTCCCTGACCCCCGCTGGACCTCCAGGAACTTTTGGCCAGCTTGTGGGGGGCCTCCTGACCCCCACGAGACTTGCCAAAAGTCCAGCGGGGGTCCGGAAGGACCTCCTGCCGTCCAATCTTTTTCGTCTATGGCCGCCGCCATTTTTCGGCGCCATTTTGGAAAATGGCGCCGGCTGAAGACGACAAGATTCAGGAGCAGGAGCCCGTTCCGGACCGCTGCCGTTCCGGACCGCCGCTGGACCCGCAGGTTATTTAAGTTATTGGGGGGGGGTTCGGGAGGGTGGGGGATTTAATTTAAAGGGTCGGGGGTGGGTTTTAGGGGGTTTTAGTGTGCCGGCTCACGATTCTAACGATTTATAACGATAAATCGTTAGAATCTGTATTGTATTGTGTTCCATAACGGTTTAAGACGATATTAAAATTATCGGACGATAATTTTAATCGTCCTAAAACGATTCACATCCCTATCAAGGACTGGCCACAACCAGGAGGGGTCAAAGCGCTACAATGCTTCCTTGGCTTCGCCAATTTCTACCGCCAGTTCATACCCCATTACTCCCGAATGGTGGCTCTGCTCACTGCCCTTACCAAGAAGGGTGCTGATGCCAAGAACTGGTCTCCGGCGGCGCTAAAGGACTTCCAGGAGCTGAAGGAAGCTTTTATTCTAGATGTCTGCCTTCATCACCCTGATCCTGTCATGATCTGTGTGATGGCTCACCATCCGTGAGGCCTCGAGCGCTGCTCTTCCGTCTCCAGTCCTGAGTCGCCACCAGTTGCCCCGGTCCCTGGAGTTCGATGTGTTCACGTAACTCCCTGAGTCCGTGCCTCTGTTGGCCCTGGTTTTGCTGGGCTTCTGGGTTCCCTTCGGGCAGGGTTGGGGGTAAGCAGTCCCCCCAATCCCCAGAGACAACACAGAGAGAGGGATAGTTCCTTCAAAGCAGTTTAATAAGTAACAACTGGATGCATTACATGGGGTCTGTCCCCTTCCCCTCCAGCCCTCTGGTTCCCTTATAAGCAGTGCTAGTTCAGAGCAATCATTTACCCCCTCTGCTCAGCACTATTACAAGCCCCACCACCACAGGCCCCTTTAGAGTAAAGATTATACTTCACCCCTCCACCTGGATTACTCAGTATCCATGCATGAACTGGAGGACTCCTCTATCCCTGAACCTACCTCCATCTCCTCCTCCTCTGACTCCGAAGAGCTGGGTTTTTGTGGCCAGTTCCACCAAGGGGGCACGTCCTCTTCCTCCACCTCCATGGACTCATTGGTGTCTGCCTCATTAACGTCTATGCCTGCCACCTGTTCGCCTTCAGGCTTTCCTCCCCTGTCTGGTGGTGTTTCAGGAAAGCTGGGATTCGTAGTTCTTCTCCTCTTCCTCTGCGCCCCCTGCTGTCTGGCTCGGGTACTCTTGTTGCTCTTATGGTAGCTTGTCAGCTCCTGCCTGCGGCCGGGCTGCGCTTCATCACATCTGCTATGCTGATGGGAGGAACAATCAGATAGGAGTGTCAATCTGATGTATTCTATAGGCGTACTTAGTAATCTGTTGATATAGACTGCCGGAGATAGTAGTAAGTGGATCCTTGGGCCAGTGGCAGATGACCACGCCCCACAGGGGAAGATCCCGAGAGGGACCACCGGCTAGGCTTAGAGTATGGAGACAGACACACACTAGTTCTTTTATTAAACATGTCTTGAAACCACCAGAGGTGGCAGTAGTGAGCTGAAGTCCCTCAGATACCTTAACAGCGATCCCTGGAAGGCTGAGCTGTTGAGAAACTGTAGACAATGAGTAGCCAGGGTATGCAGAGTTCATGAACAGAACTAGATGACAACACTCACATATTGGTCTCAGGGAGCTCAGGAGCTGGAAAGGATAGGTCCTCGAGGAGCGAGTACCTGGTTCCAGGGAAAGCTCTGAGAGAGCGATGGTAACTCACAATGATGTAGATAATGATAACTTCCAGGCAGAAGAGAATCATCAGATAGTCAGGAACAATGGCCCTCGAGGAGCGAGTACCATTTCCTGTCTGTAACCTGAAAGGCAAAGAGAGAAAGCGAGGCCCCTGAGGAGCGGGTACCTCTGGTAAGTCTGAGGAGGCACAGTAGCTTAGACAGGAATGGATTTGAGTCCAATCTGAAACTTAGCCCAGTCCTTGCTAACTCAATTAGTAGCGATATCAGAGATCTTTAAATATCGGAAGCGGATGATGTCATCTCAGGGGGACGCCCCTGAGGTTCGCGCCCTTGCTAGAACTTCACTCGGAGCACACGCGCACGCGTGCCCTAGGCTTCAGGCAACATGGAGGATCTGCCGTGTCGAGCCGGCCCGGGGACGCCGGAGAGAGACGGCAGGGAGACGCCGTGGCAGCCAGCTGTCCATCAGACCTGGAGGGATTTGCCACAGAGGTAAAAAGGGTGGAGTGAAGATGTCAGGCAGCGACGGTCACAACAGATCCTCAGTGTCAGTTTATTGTAGAGGTAGCTGCATCCGACCTTGTGGTGGGAGCTGTCCTGAGCCAGATATCCACGAGGGGTAAACCCCTACCATGCTCCTATTTCTCTTGGAAGTTCTCACCTGCTGAGAATTATAGTATAGGAGGCAAGGAGCTATTGGCCATTAAGTTCGCATTGGAGGAGTGGCGCCAGTGGCTGGAAGGGGCACAGCACCCCATGATTGTTTATACAGACCACAAGAAGCTGAAATTCCTGTGCCGAGCCCAGAGTCTCAACCCTCGTCAAGCCCGATGGTCACTCTTCTTTAGCCGGTTCTACTTCCACCTCCGAAACAGACCAGCTTCCAAGAACGTCCAGGCAGATGCCCTCTCTCGCATTGCAGAAACGGAGGATAACCCAATCCACCTCGATATATTCTCGACCCCGCTAAGATCCTGATAGCAGCGTTGGAGGTGGTCCCTATGGGTAAGACGGTGGTACTGGTTCACTTGCGCAAGAAAGTTTTGTCATGGGCCCATGATTCTTTAACCACAGGTCATTCAGGGGTCGCTCGGACCTTGGACCTGTTGTCAGAATATTACTGGTGGCCTCAGGTCAAGAAAGATGTCCGCCTTTATGTTGGTTCCTGCCCGACTGGTGGCCAACAGTAGCCTCTGTCTGGCCATCCCTGGGGGCTTCTCCAACCATTACCCATTCCCAATGAGCCCTCGACCCATTTGTCTACCGACTTCATAGTGGATTTACTGCCCTCAGAAGAAAAGACTGTGATATGGGTCACGGTTGATAGATTTTCGAAGATGGCCCATTTCGTGCCCTTCACTAAATTACCAATGGTGCCTGAGCTTGCAAGTCTCTTCACACAGCACACCTTTTGCCTGCAAAGACTTCCTCTCCATATTGCCTCCGACCAGGGCTCGCAATTCACGGCTAAATACTGGAGAGCACTCTGCAAGAAATTTGGGGTCCAGTTAGACTTTACAACAGTTTTTCACCCTCAAGGCAATGGCCAAGCGGAACACAGGAACCAGACCTTTAAAGCTTTCCTCTGAGCCTTTGTGGGAGACCTACAAGATGACTGGATGGCTTTATTGCCTTGGGCAGAATTTTCCAAATTTTCAGAAAAAATCAATCATTTTTCGGTTCTCCCAAACCTTTCCAAATTAGGCAATTTTGTTGACATTGCCTAATTCGGGAAAAATGATTGCACATCCCTAGAAAATACTACCATGGGAAGATTGCTGCGCAGACTTTGTGGACCAATGGTCCTTTTCTGCCATCATTTCTATGATTATAAATAGATTGACAGATAGATAGATGTATATATGTGGATATAAGTATGTTTATATATGTAAAGCAAAACTTCATTTGTAACCAGAATGTTCTCCTCCTTCAAAAGAAATCACTCAATGTTGTTTGGTAAGATATCTGATGTAGAGAAGTGTGCATCTTTCAAAAATGATTTGACAAAAATTCAGTATATTTTAAAAAAAGATTTGAAAAATGTGATCAAATCCATTGAACTTGAATGAGATTCATGTATAAATCGTGGTCATTGGACTTCCATGTGCTATTAATATGAAGGCTAGCTCCAAAGATAAGGCCTCGGCCATAGTTGCCATCTATGGAGGGGTGGGGGTGGGGCGCCACCACTCTCTCACACTGTGGATGAAGAGACATTTATTCACTACCTGATACAGGCCTTACTCTTAAGAACTCTACATCAGGGGGAGAGAAGAGATGCTGCGCCTGTTCTGGATGTTCCTTCGCCTCTCAGCGCCCTCTTTAAAGGCAGTAGAGGGAGAAGTCAAATCAGGACAAATCTGCGCTAACACTGCCATCCAGTTCGTAGGCAGCCTGCACTGTCTCCACCCCCTTCCCTCTATGGAGAAGAGGGCTGGAAGAAGAAACGTTTGCAGTGAGGAGCAGGGTAGCTGCGGGGCTGGCAAATGCAAAGGTCTCTTTTCACTTCCCCTCCCGCAGAGAGAAGAAGCACGGCCGTGGGCTGCAGGAAGTACTGGCCTCTTCCCCTTCCCCCTAGTGAGGGGCGGCATGGCTGAAGGGCTGCTATAAATATTGGAATTCCCCCTGGCCTTCTCCCAGTTCAGCAGCAGTTAGGAACAGCAGAGCCATGGGGGACACAAGAATCATTGGCCACCTTCCTCCTTGCCCCTCCCACCTCCCACAGTAAGGAGCAGTGCAGCTATGGGCCAGGAGAAGAAGCATCACAAACCCACCTGCCCCCCCCCCCCCCCCCCCCCCCCCACTCACAATAGTCAGGAGCAGAAGCAACACTGGTCGGAGGTTAGAACAAACTGGTAGGCCATGAGGGCTGAAGAAATAGTCTGCTGCTGCTGCTGCTTCCCCTTGTGCAGTCACAGAGGGAAACAAATGAAAGAGAATATATTTCTGTGTATATTATTGAGAGAGAGAGCGAACAAGTGTGTGTGTGTATTTGTCTGTGTGTGTGTGTGTGATTCAGAGAGAAAGCGAATGAACATGTGTGTATGTTTGAGAGAGAGCGCAAACAAGCTTGTATGTGTGTGTCTTGCTGAGACAGTACAAAAAAAGCATGTGTGTATGACAGAGGGAGAGTATGAACATCGTGTGTGTGTGTGTGTGTGTGTTCATGATTGAGAGAGCACGTATAAGTGTGTGTTTGGGAATAATACAGAGAGTGTGAACAAGCGTTTATGTGTATGAGTGAGAGAGTGAATGAACATGCGTTTGTGTGTATATGAAACAGTGAGAACATGTGTGCGCATATGACTGATATAATGAATAAGTCTGTGTGTGTGTGTGTGTATGATTTGAGAGAGAGAACGCAAACAAGCGTACATGTGAGTATGATAGAGAAAGAGTGTGGACAAGCATGTGTATATGACTGAGAGAGCGAATGAGTATGTGTGTGTGTGTGAGTGTATATGATTGAGATAGAGAGCAAATGAGCATGTGTGTATATGTGTAGAATTGAGCATGAGAGAGAAAGAAGAACAATTGTGTTCAACAACCCCCTCCCCTCTCCCTGCTAATCCTTGACAATCTCATGGCATCTGGAAATTAAAAGTTCCCAGGTATGGAAAGCAGGAGAGTTTTTCTTATCATTATTCATTATGGGGCAGAGTTTCAAACTTGCACAAGCGCATCCTTGTGCGCGCGCTACCCGGCATGCACACATGGACATGCGATTTTATAACATGCACATGCAGGCACGCATGTTATAAAATCGGGGTCGGCGCGCGCAATGGGGTGCACGCCGAGCCCGCGCTGAGCCACCCTGCCTTCCCCCGTTCCCTCCCAGGCCGCTCTGAAATCAGCCTCGGAGGGAACTTCCCTTCCCCCCTTCCCCCCATCCCACCTTACCTTCCTTCCCCTACCTCCTCTGCCCTTTCCCCCCTACCTTTTTCTTTGTTTTTCTTCTGTTGTAAAACGTACTTCAGCCCTGGGGCTGAAGTAAGTTGCTCATGCCGGCCACAGCGGAAAATGGCTGCTATGCCAGGAGCCTCTGATGCTGCCCTGCCCCTGGACCGCCCCGCCCCCTCCCCACACCTTTTTGCAAGCCCTGGGACTTACACGCATCCCGGGGCTTTATGTGCGTCGCCGGGCCTTTTGAAAATAGGTCCAGCGCGTGTAACCTTTTGAAAATCTGCCCCTATAATTCTTGGATGTTATTTATTTATTTATTTATTTAGAACTTTTCTATACCGACTTTCCAATAACAGAATTACTGATCAATTCGGTTTACATTTTGAACAATAACAGTGACAAGTAAATGTCTTACAAAGAACAGGTAAAGTAACTTGGAAATAAATATATGGGGTTAATAACAAAGAAATACAATATACATAAATACAATATACATAGCCTAATGTAGGCAGAGGCAAAAAACATCGGTGTGGTGTTGTGTACAGAATTTACGACTGTCAGGAGGTTGGGTATTGTGTTTTGGACTGCCAAGGAGTAGAAGTTGAATTGAAGAATTAATTGGGAAATTATTTGTGTTATTCTTTGGGGGTTCAAAGAGATATTAGAGTTGATCTTGTCTAGTTCTTGTATAGTTTTCTTGTAGGTTGATGAAAATAACTGAAGTTCTTATATAGTTCTCTTATAGTTTGATATAAAATGACCTAAAGGGGGCCTTGGCAGAGAAAATAATTGAAGATCTTATATAGTTCTCTTATAGTTTGATTTAAAATGACCTAAAGGGGACCTTGGCAGAGATGATTCAGCAGGCTAAAGTTATGGAAAAGCTTGGTGGAAGAGCCAAGTCTTAAGTCGTTTTTTGAAAATAATGGGGCATTGCACTGATTTGAGTTCCTGTGGGAGCGTGTTCCAGAGTTTGGGACCAGCTGTGGAGAATACTCTTTTGCTTAACGCTGATTTCATTGGTGGTATCTGGAGATTGTTTATGTAGGCTTGTCTCACTAGTCTGGTAGAGGTGTGGAGTTGGAGAGGGATTTTGAGCTTGAGTGGGGCCAGGTTGTGTAATGCTTTGTGTATTGATGAGAGCACTTTGAAGAGAATTCTGAAATTGACGGGTAGCCAGTGTAAGCTTTTTAAAATGGGTGAAATGTGGTCTCTTTTATTGGTCTTGGTTAGGATCCTTGCCGAAGCGTTTTGCAACATCTGTAAAGGTTTTAAGGCGTTTGCGGGGAGGCCTACTAGAAGAGAGTTGCAGTAATCTATTTTCGTGAGTATGATTGCTTGTAGAACCAATCGGAAATCTTGAAAATGGAGGATTTTGAAATATTTTATGGGCATTTGGAAACGTTTTTTATATGAGTTTTTAATTATTGGATATTTTGTCTGTTGTTTTGAAATGTTTATTCTTTTTATTAGTATGATTTTACTATAATGATTGATATTTCATATTTCCTGATGTTATTGGTTGATGCTTTATATGGAATGGTGATGTTTCTATTTTTCTATTGTTGCACCACATACATAGTATAGCTTGTTTCAGTTTTCAGTTCAGTTTTTGTCTGTATTGTTTCTATTTGTTATCCAAGCTTTCATTGCTTTATTTTTAATCATCAGTCCCAAATTGCAAAGTTCAAGAGAATTTTTTAAAATTTCTTATGCAAATAAAATCACTTATCTTTATAAATATGTTTTCTTTGTTTTCTTTATGTAATACAAAGTATCTGACATGAGCTATATGCTAGTATTCTTTTTTATATACATTTTTTGCATTTCAGTATTTAGTATTGAATGTAACCATCCTCTGAAGCAGAGACTTGTCTTGATACACGGCACATGTCAGGATTGATGGGAGCTTCTATGCCAGATACTTTGCGTTACATAAAGAATACAAAGAAAATATATGTATAAAGATAAGTGATTTTATTTGCATAAGAAATTTAAAAAAATTCTCTTGAACTTTGCAATTTGGGTCTGATGATTAAAAATAAAGAAATGAAGGCTAGGATAGCCAGTGGTACTTAGTGTGGAGGTCCTTTCTAAAATGTTCTATAATTTTATTTGAAGTTTATTTTTGTTCAGTTGTAATACTACAACAAACACAGATGATTTATAGAATTTTTTGTTTGTTTCTATGTGTACCTTATGGTCTCCTTATTCTGTATTTGGTGAGGGTCTGTTTGCGTTCTGCATGTGTGACAGAGTTGAGATATTTTACTAGTATGCAGTTTCTCTGTAGGGATTTATAGTAGCCTGGCTGTCCTGTTTTCCTAATAGAAGGTGTAATGGTGTTTCAGGGTCTGGTGAAATATTTGTAGTGTTGCCGTTTCACAGATAATGTTGTTAATGTTTGAGTGCTGGCAGTTAGTGCTGTTTTGGTGTGGGAGGTCTAATATATGGTAATTGTAAATCAGTTTACTCATAGCTTTCTGAGGGCCATGCCCACACCCAATATGCATTACTATAGGCCTAGAAACCCTTTTTTAAGTTTTTATTTTATTTTTACCAGGAATTCATCAGTGTTTATTACAAGAACAAAAATAATATTTACCAACATAAACAATGTTATTTTTTTCCCCGTTTTTGTTCTTATGGTAATAAATACTGATTAATTCCTAGAAAAAATTAAATAAAAACTGACAATGAAGGTCCTTAATGCCATATGGGTTCTAAGTGTCTTTATTTTATTTTATTTTATTTTTTTTGCAGTGTTTTCTGGTTGCCATCACAGCAGTACATGTAAATATAATTTTCTGTTTCTATTTCTTTGGTGTTGCATGGGATGCGGAGTCTGGCTTCTTGGGATTTCCAGTTTAGTTTTTGTCTGCATATTTCAAAATTGTGGTCACTTATTCTGTAGTCATTGAGGGTCTGTGGTGGACATCATGATTTAAAACCACACAGGGCCTCATTTTCAACGGAGTTTACCGCGTGCGATAAATTCGCAAATTTGTCAGGGGGTGGAGTTGGGGCGGAGCATATGCAAAACTATCGTGTGTGGCAAAACAGCCACAGTCCCGGACAGCCTGTTTCAGGTGCGGGGGGGGGGAGAGAGAGAGAGAGAGAGAACCTTACTATAGTGCCTATGCCCTAGACAGGTATTTCAATCCCTATGGGAGGGCCACCTACTAACTCGGGGTGGGGATTAGGCATGAGCGTCGGGGGTTGGGGGGCCACTTTCGCATTCCACATGAGACGTACGGACAGAACAGTGGTCTCTAGTGCAGATTTGCTGGCCGTCAGAGTGAGGACGCTCACTCCAAGAAGAGATTTGGGCAACATTCTCTCCACTTAGCTTGTTGTTGCCCAGGTAGAGTGTCCATCAAGCTCATGCCTAATCCCCACCCCGAGTTAGTAGGTGGCCCTCCCATAGGGATTGAAATACCTGTCTAGGGCATAGGCACTATAGTAAGGCGCTCTCTCTCTCTCTCTCTCTCTCTCTCTCTCTCTCTCTCTCTCTCTCTCTCTCTCTCTCTCTCTCTCTCTCTCTCTCTCTCTCGTGCCTGAAACAGGCTGGCAAATATCGTGCACTGTGATGAAACACCGAAAGAATCATCACACACTGGGAAAACATCGCGTGCGGCGATGTTTTCGCCATTCGCGAAAACATTAGCACCGCACGCGATGTTTCCCCACTGCACGAAAGAAGCCTCATTTGCATTGGTAACGCCCCCTAATGCGTTATTGGAAAATGAGGCCCTAAGATTGCAGGGATCTAATCATTGCCTAAAGGTGACACCTAGTGGTTGGATTGGAGGCCCAGGATTGCAGGGATCTGAAGGGAGTCTTGATGCATGGCCTTCTGCCCAGGACTGCCACCACAATGACTTGAATAAATGTAAGTTGGGAGGGAATATAAAATAAGGGACAAAAAAGATCCATTTCTGGTTCCAATTGAGCTGGGAGCCCATAGGAGCAGGACAAAATTCCTAAGTTAAAATAAAAATTAAAGCCCTGTACATTTAACAGATTCTCCCAATTCATGGAG
The DNA here is from genome assembly GCF_901001135.1 of Rhinatrema bivittatum. Classification (NCBI taxonomy): domain Eukaryota; kingdom Metazoa; phylum Chordata; class Amphibia; order Gymnophiona; family Rhinatrematidae; genus Rhinatrema; species Rhinatrema bivittatum. The sequence goes on along the minus strand of NC_042619.1, from coordinate 167,882,216 downwards.
TTGTATGTTCTGTTCAGGGTGAGCGCGCACTTTGTCACTTGGTCATAGTTTCCAAACGGCTTGGCTATGGCTCTGGCTGGCTCTGCCAATACAAAAATTTAAATGGAAATAATCAGTAGATTCATCACAAACATTATAAAAGAGGTTGTCTCCACCGAGATTTTGAGGAGTTTTTAGGGAATTGATAGGGGGAGGTAGGAGAGTGAAAAGATGAAAATGGAAGATGTTTTTTTTTGTTTACTTTTGATTTGTAGATCCACTACCCTACCTATTGTATTTCTGAACCAGTGAATTTTGTTATAAAATAAACAGCATGATATAGTGATTTTATAAAAGAAATCTATGTGAGTTAAAAGGTCTTACTAGGCCACCTTGGCAGAGGAACTGCCCCGCATGCTATATTAATACATCTTCTGGCTCCTTCATCTGTTTTAGACAGGCTAAGTAATGGATAAAACACTAAGAGTTTCCACCAAGAATGTGTAATAGTCAGATTAATGGCTATAATTTACAGCAGCTCTTTATTATGAGGGAAGAGAGTCCTTCAGTTGGTATGTACCATCTGTATACAGTATAAATGATTTTTAATGATTTTTTCAGGGAGTTGATCTTATTTTTTCAATAAATTGCACTGATAACTAAAAGCAAATATATTTATTTATATGTTAATTTATCCTTTTTTTTTTTTTACTTTTTTTATATTTTACCTTTCAGTCACTTCAAAGCAGATTACATTCAGGTACTGAAGGTATTTCCCTGTACCCAAAGGGCTCAGTCTAATAGTGAGATTTACAAAGCCACAGTATCCTACCCTTGCAAAATGTTGTTTGTTTTTTTTGGAAGAGAAGTAAACATGAAGTTTCCCTTTAAGTATTCCAGTTGTCTCATTATTTTGCCTCTCTAATTGTTTCTCTCCAAATGCATTACTGTACTGCAAATTGTATTTATCATCCACTTCATGTACAGTTTCATTGAATTTCTTATTTTGCCTAGTAATTTTGCCTAAAAAGTCTATAAAACATATTTCATACATCTGCCCATTTAGCATCTTGCTATTGATGTCTTGGTATGGATTTGTGTGTGGGTATCAGAACTATTGATCTTCATTTATGTTCATTTAGTTTCTGTATGCACTTGTACAATGAATATACAGTGCATGTTTGAAAGCAAGATTACCTAAGGGCAAGATCATTAAATATCACACTATTTGATATCTATACTTCTTTTTAAATTATGACAAATTTACATAGAAGAGAAATTAACTTTACTTTTTTTTTCAAGAATGTATTCAATTGTAGAATTCATTTTTAATATACAAAACTTAAGAAATATTACATAATGTGTGAATTTCCACATAATGAAATTGTTTAAATTAGAGCTTTGTTGGGTAACATATATACAGTATTGTGCATCACATTTCTAATAAATTCAACCTACATTGAATAAGAACAGCAAAAAAATAATTAGCTATCAGCTATGCTATAGAGCAGACATATTGGGATCTATTTACTAAACGGCTTTAAAGCATTAACATGCATTAAATGCCTACATTAGTGCTTAACACACATTAAAGCAATTGTGTTAAAAGTAAAGTGGATGTTTTCCTATTAACATGGATTTTTTTCATTAAAATTGAAATAAACTGATTAATATACAAAAATCCACATCAATGTTGCTGTTTACACAAAACTTGCCTATAGAAGTGTAGTTAATGATTTTGTATTAACAAAAGCATGCAGTTAAGTATGTTTTTAATGCATGCTATTGTAGTGCTTTAATGTGCTTTTGACATGAGTGAATAGAGCATTAGACATATGACCATAATGTGTTAAGAATGCATGCCATCACATTCTTTTAATGGCATTTAGTAAATAGACCTCATTGTTTCTTTTGTAATTGCTGGTATTATTATTTTTTTTAGCATAAAGTGATATTCATAATTGAGAAAGTCATACATATAAGGACAATTTTCACTAGCCACCTAGTTGCACAGGACAGGATGCATGTTCCTATTTTGGGAGTACTTTGTAATTAATACAGAAAGAAACTATCCAGATAGTATTGTTATGGTTTGTGGATATGTGGTCACTTGGCCCGAGATGAAAGTTGTTACTACCTGTGGGGAGGAGCCCCACAGGTCCACACCATCGGGAGGTGAGGCCAGACACAGCAGGGAGGTCTGGGTGAGGCTGTGGAGAAGTCCCCAGGAGCCAGGAGGGATTCCCACAGTGGGTATTTATTTATGTATTTAAAAGTTTTTCTATACCATCATTAAGTTATTTACCATCATAACGGTTTACAATAAGGCACATATAGAGGAGATTAGTTCATACTTTACAAAGGGGGTGCCAATAGTATCCGGTAACAAATAAACATTAAAGGCTATTTGGTTTATGACATGGATTTTCCACTGATGTATATCTCCTAGGAGATAACATGTGGTTCATTCTTTGCATTATGGGTTATTGACTATGATTAGCTATGTGATAAAAAAAGGAAACAATTTCCAGGTAGGCACTTGGAGATTGTGTTTGGTGCTATATGCTTGCTCTTCCTTACTTATCTGCGCTGTTCTCTTTGTAAAAGGCCCATTTGAAAAACCAGGTTTTGAGGTTTGTTTTAAATAGTTTATAATTTCTTTGGAGTCTTACATCGAGGGGCATAGTGTTCCATAATATGGGACCAGCCAGTGATAGTGTGTGTTCCCTGACCTGGGTTAGTCTTGCTGTTTTTATTGATGGAATGGTTAAGAGAGCTTTGTTTGCTGATCTTAAATTTCTGTGAGGTACGTGTACTCGAAGTGCTGTGTTCAGCCATTCGGCTTTTTCGTCATGGATCAATTTGTGTATTGTGCAAAGTGCTTTGAAATGAACTCTGTTCGATGGGTACCCAGTGTAGTTCGGCTAGCGTATCTGTGATCTTTTTTGCTTTTGCCAGTGAGAATTCGAGCTGCAGAATTTTGTAGTATTTGCAGTGGTCTTATTGTCATGTAAGGTAGACCAAACAACAGTGCTTTGCAGTAGTCAGTGCTTGCAAATAGTGATTGAAGCACAGTACAGAAGTTTGGCAGAGATAGCAATAGTTTTAGTTTTCTAAGTACCATAAGTTTAGCATACTCTGCTTTAACCTTTAGTGATATGTGCTGTTTGAGGTTTAGCTCAGGGTCTATAATGACGCCGAGGTTGCGTACCTTCTCTGCTAAATCGATTTTTTGGTTGCTATCGAGTATTATTGGAGTTTGCTTTACGTTCATATTCTTTCTTTCTAGGTGTAGGAATTCAGTTTTATCAATGTTAATTACCAATTCCATTTGGTTCAGTAGTTGTTTTATTATGTCGAGATACATAATGGCTAAACGTATTGTTTTCTCAATGGTGTCCTCTATTGGTAGACAGGTTGGAGATAATACCTGAGCAGAGACCTCAAGGGGGAAGGCGCTGGGCAAGCCTTAGAGCAGGAGGCACAAATCTGGCCATGCAGGAGTTATTCCGGAGTGGCAACCTGAGGGGTGGAGTTGCGCAGCGAAGGAGGTGCACATGCAATGACGTAGGCCAATCCGCAGAGCAGGATGCCCGAGTCAGGTCTCCAGTGATGATGTATGCCTAATCCTGAGGAGCGGGAAGCACAGACAGTATCTGTATGGCACGGAAGCACTGCCTCGAGGAGCGGGCAAGCGTTGGTAGTCTCTGTATAGCACGTAAGCATGACCCCGAGAAGCGGGGAAGCGCAGACAGTCTCAGTACAGCACATAGGCGCAACCCTGAGGAGCGGGGAAGCGCTAGGGTAGAACTCCTGAGTAGCAAAGGTGTTTCAGGGGGCAGCCCCGAGGAGCGGGGAGCCTTCCAGGGTAGGACTTCAAGAGGCGCAGGGCCAGCCTGAGGAGTGGGGAAGGCCAGGAGACCGAGTTCCCAGAGTGTACATACTGGCCCCCGAGAAGCAGGTACCAGACAGAGTCCAGGTCCAAGGAGTCTGATAGCGTAGTCACAGGAACATGGAGACAGGAGCTTGGAGAGATGTATGGAATTTGTTGAAAAGTCGGTTAGCTGGGGGCGAAGGTGGAGCTTAAGAACCTTGTTCCGATGACATCATCAATCAGGGACGCCCCCGAGGTTCCTGCCGAAGATGCTTCAAAGGAGGGCCCGGTGATGCATGTGCATGTCTAGGAAGGCCCAAAGTCGACGTGGGTGGCAGCAGCGTCTTGGCCACAATGAGGAGCCATGGAAAATGCGGCAGTGGAGACTAGCCTGTGCCGCAAGCAGACCCAGGGAGGGCAGGAGAATGGTGCAGGATATAAGTAGGTGCTGTCACAGCCATCTGCGACTGACGAGCATAACAGTACCCCCCCTCTTAAGGCCCCTCCTCGGGGGTTTGGGTTTGCGAGGATGCTTGGCATGGAACTGCCGAATGAGATCCTTGTCCAGGATATTGGCCATGGGTTCCCAGCTCTTCTCCTTAGGCCCAAAGCCTCCCATGAGAGGAGGTATTCCTATTTTCTTCCGTGTTTTCTAATGTCCAGGATATCACGGACTTGATAGGTGACATCGGCTTCTGAGGACAGTGGTAGGGGTTCTGGTGGTTTCTTAGAAAATTCTGAGAGAATCAGAGGCTTCAGTAGAGAAACATGAAAAGCATTGTGAATCTTGAGCAAAGAAGGCAGCTGGAGTCGGTAGGTAACAGGACCCAGATGGCAGAGCACCGGAAAGGCCAATATATCTAGGAGCAAAGTGAGCAGAGGGCAGCTTGAGCCGAATAAATTTGGTGCTGAGCCATACTTTATCCCCAAGTTGGAACTGGGGTGCTGCGCGATGATGGGCATCTAAGGCCTTCTTCAACATCTGGACAGCCTGCTTGAGCAGTTGGATATTTTGCCACAACTGATGCAATTCCTGGGCAGTGGCTTGCGCTGCCGGAGATGCCATGGACAGCGAGAACGGGAGTGGTGGCAAGGGTTGGTGTCCATAGATCACCTGGATAGGGGACGACCCAGTGGAGGTGGACAGATGGGAATTTTATGCGAACTCCGCCCATGGAAGGAGGTCGGCCCAGTCATCCTGCCGCAGACTCACGTAGGCTCGCAGGAATTGCTTTAGAGATCTATTGGTCCTCTCTGTCTGACCATTGGTTTGAGGGTAGTAAGCCGAGGTGAAATCTAATGAAATATTAACTTCTTGCAGAGGGATATGCAGAAGCGTGCAGTGGTCTGAGAGAATATGCTTGGGAAAACCATGGAGTCAGAACACATGCCGAAAGAACAGTTTGGCCAGCTGGGGCACCGTTGGGAGATCAGGTAGAGCCACAAAGTGTGCCATCTTAGAGAAGCGGTCGATGGTGACCCATATGGTATTGTTCTCATTGGAGACAGGCAAATCCATAATAAGGTCTGCTGTGATATGGGTCCAGGGCTCGCTCAGAATGGAAAGTGGCTGCAAGAATCCCCATGATCTTCCTGCAGGAGGCTTATGATGGGCGTACATAGGGCATGACTCTACTTAACCTTGGGTATCCTTATGGATTGTAGGCCACTAGTAGTACCGCTGAAGAGTGGAGAGAGTCCTTGACTGACCCAGATGTCCGGAGGTCAAAGAGTCGTGAGCCCATTGCAAAACCTTCCGTCATAGCTGCCGAGGAACCACCGTCTTTCCCAGTGGTACTGGAAAGGTGGCGGACAGAATGACCTTGGCAGGGTCTATTATGTGCCGAGGGGTATCGGGTACATCCTCTGCAACGAAAGACCTGGAGAGGGTGTCAGGGTGACCATTCTTAGTGGCTGGGCGATAGCTAGGTATGAAATTGAATCAAGTAAAGAAGATAGACCAGAAGGCCTCGTGATGGTTTAAATGCTGAGCATGATGTAGATACATGAGGTTTTTATGATCTGTGTATATGGGAATCTGGTGTTGGGCCTCTTCGAGCCATTTCTCAAAGGCTAGCTTGATGGCCAACAGTTCTTTATCCCCAATAGCGTAATTATGTTCTGCCAGCAAGAAGCATCAGGAAAAAAAAGAACAGGGATGTAGAGTGTGAGTAGTGGAGTATTGACTCAGTACAGCTCCTACTCCAACGTCGGAGGCGTTGACCTCAACCATAATCGGGTGCATAGGGTCCGGATGGCAGAGTCAAGGTTCCTTAAGGAAGACAGACGAGGTCCTGAAAGGCGGTCATCGCTTCGGGTTACCACTGAGAGAAGTTGCCCCCCTTGTGAGTGGTGCGTTCAGAGTAGAATAATGGTGAATAAAATAGTGATAGTAATTGGTGAAGCCAATGAATCTCTGGAGAGCCTTGAGGCACATAAGTTGAAGCCAATCATGGATGCTCTTCAATTTTTGGGGATCCATTCAAAACCCCTGGCTGGACACCACATAGCCCAGGAAAGGTATGGTCCCTTGTTTGAAGGAGAACTTTTCAAGCTTGGCAAAAAGTTGATTATCTCGCAGCCACTGGAGGACATGAGAGACGTCCTGATGATGGCTTTGAAGGTCTTGCGAGAAGACTAGAATATCATAGAGGTATACAATTACACACTGATAAAGCATATCTCTGAAAACCTTGTTCATCAGGCGCGTTGCAAAGCCCGAACGTCATCATAAGGTATTCAAAGTGACCGTCGCATTTGTTAAGGTGTTCTTCCACTTGTCGCCCTCGCAGATCCGGACCAGATTATAGGCTCCGCAGAGGTCTAATTTCGAAAAGATCTTGGCTCCTTGAAGCCTGTCGGAAAGCTGAGATGAATGGCAGTGGGTAGTGATCCTTGAGAGTAATTTCGTTTAAGTCTTGGTAGTCGATGCAGGGACAGAGGGAGCCATCTTTTTTCCCACGAAGAAAAATCCTGCTCCTGCAGGAGACTTGGAGGGCCGGATGAACCCTTTGGCCAGGTTCTCATGTATATACTCAGACATAGCTTGGGTCTCCATCTGCGAGAGGGGATAGATTCGACCCCAAGGAGGCTCCGTCTTACGCAGTAAATTTTTTGTGCAGTCATAGGAACGGTGAGGAGGTAGAGCGTCTGCAACCTTCTTTGAGTACACATCAGAAAAAGATGCATATTGTGGTGGAAGGCTGGGAAGAGAGGGTGTGGTTGTCATACAAGGCATTGGAGAGACGGGTTCCAAGCAGTTTTTATGGCAGGCAGGGCCCCAACAAGAGAGCTGTGGAGTAGTCCAATCAAACTGTGGAGTGTGCTGCTGAAGCCAGGGAGTCCCAATACCACAAGATGGATAGCCTTATCCAATATATGGAATGAGATGATTTCCACATGCAAGGTGTTGGTGCATAGCTGAATGGGAACCGTGGTGTGGGTAACCTCACCAGGGAGAGGTTCCCCATGAATAGGAGTAGTAATGTCTCCAGGGAGTGGATGGTGGGGATCCACAGGTGTTCTGTGAGTTGCTTCAAGACGAAGTTCCCACCAGCCCTAGAGTCCACTAATGTCAAGGTGTGGAACTCCTGGTTGTCCACCTTGATGGACACGGGAACAGTCAATGGAGGAGATGGTGAAGTCAGGCCTAGGAGTAGTCCTCCAGCAGAACCTAGGCCCGGGAGTTTCCCGGACAGACAAGACATGAGGCAATGGCATGTGCAGGCTGGCCCTAGTACAGGCAGAGGCCGGATTGCTGTCGACAGCGCCATTCATTAGGAGAAAGTCTACTCCTACCCATCTGCATGGGTTCCTCCTCTGCTGGATTCTGTGGAATGTTTGCTCTAGGAGGAGAAGCACACCTAGCTTGGAACAGGAATAGTGCAGACTTCTGGTTGCTCTGGACTCCAGAGAGCATTCTTGTAGCTGACAGTCGATTAGCCCAGTAAGGTCAATAAAAGAGTCCAAGGAGGAGGGCAATTCATGAGCCGCCCACTCGTCTTTAATTCCAGGACTTAAACCTTCAAGAAAGATAGAGTGCAGGCAGTCTAAGTCCCAATGTGATTCTGAAGCGAGGGTTCGGAATTCAATACGTAGTCCATTAATGAGTGAGAACCTTGTTGGAGATGAAGAAGAGATGACCCGGAAATGGCTCAACCAGGGTCTTTGAAGACGGACTGAAACAGGGCCAAGAACCTTGGAAGGTCCTAAAGGACCGGGTCTGCTTGTGCCCCAGAAAGGTGATCCCCAGGCCAAGGCCTTGCCATCCAAAAGGGCCAGGATGTATGTGGTCTTGGTGATCACGTCTGGGAAATAAGCTTGTTGCAAGCAGAAGCACATATTGCATTGGTTCAAGAAACCCCTGCACATGAGAAGGTTCCCTGAAAAAGCATGGGGGTGCCAGCAAGGGCACTGTCAGCCGAGGAGCCGGCAGAGAGTTGGAGGTGTTGAGCTTGATAGATGTTGTAGTGGCAGTCACAGTAGCGTCTAGACAAGAGCTCAGGTTGTCTATGGCTGCAGCCAGAGACTCCAAGAATTTTTGCTGTTTGCTGATCCTTTGTGCCAGGCCAGGAATGGCCTGGAGGGCTGAGAACTCTTCCGGGTCCATGGACTTGGCAATCTGTTATGGTTTGTGGCTATGTGGACCCTTGGCCCAAGATGAGAACTGTTACTACCTGTGGGGAGGAGCCCCACAGGTCCACACCTTCAGGAGGCAAGGTCAGGCACAGCAGGGAGCTCTGGGTGAGGCTGTGAAGAAGTCCCGAGGAGCCAGGAGGGATTCCCACAGTGGGTAGACAGGTTGGAAATAATACCTGAGCAGAGACCCAAGGGGGAAGATGCTGGGCAGGCTGCAGAGCAGCAGGCACAAGACTGGCCATGCAGGAGATATTTCGGAGAGGCAACCCTGAGGGGTGGTGCTGGGCCAGCCCGAGGAGCGGGGGGAGGCCAGGAGACTGAGTCCCCATAGAGTGCGCACACTGGCCCCCGAGGAGCGGGTACCAGACACAGTCCAGGTCCAAGGAGTCCGATAGCGTAGTCACAGGAACACAGAGTCAGGAGCTTGTAGAGATGTACGGAACTTTTTTCCAAGTTGGCTAGCTGGGAGCAAAGGTGGAGCTTAAGTACCTTGATCTGATGACATCATCAATCAGGGACGCCCCCGAGGTTCCCGCCGAAGAGGCTTCAAAGGTGGGCCCGGTGATGCGCAAACGCTCCTTGGAAGGCCCGAAGTCAATGTGGGTGGCGGCGGCATTCCGGCTGCCACAAGGAACCATGGAGAACGTGACGGTGGAGACTAGCCTGTGCCGCGAGCAGGCCTGGGGAGGGCAGGAGAACGGTGCAGGATGTAAGTAGGTGCAATCGCAGCCATCTGCGACTGACGGGCATAACAGTATAAGGTACTTGTGTTCAAAAGTCATGTGTACTCTGCTTCTGTGAATTGTGTGGGTAGATGAGAGTGAGAAAATAGCATACCTATATTTTAAAAAAGGGCGAATAACTTTCAAAAATGCTCCCATGCACTCATATTTACATGTGTATATGAGCACATGTAAAGTTGCTACTGTATTTTCTAACTTACACAGAAACAATATGAGCAGGTTATAAAATATGAGTACATATGCGCAGAAATGCTCATGCATGTAAAAACCGCAAGCCACTCAACTTTGGGCTTATCTGGATACATGCTGATTTATCCAGCGAAGTAGAGGCACTTATCCAGATAAATCTGAAAAGTGGAAAAATAGCGTTTTTCAGACTTATCCGGCTAAGTAGCGCCTGCTGCTATTTAGCTTGATAAATCAAAATATAACCAGAAAAGTGCTGCTACTTAGCCAGATAAGTTCCTTTGTCCATCTAAGTAGTGGTAAAGGCGCTATTTAGCTGGGTAAGTTGGAATTTAGCTGGTTAAGTGTGCGTAAATGATATAGCCACGTATTTCCACTTCAAATTTTAAAAGGTTATGTGATTAGATAGTACTCACATTAATTAGATACTTTTACTCCCCCCCCCCCCTTTTATACACGTAAGTCAGGGGATTATATAACCTGCATGTGGCAATGAAATAGCCAGTTTTACCAATTAGCCTACCAGTTCACCCAGCCCATCTGTAGCTCATGAAGACCATTCTAGCTCTTCAGCATGAAGTCCCCCCAGTTCACCCAGTCCCCCCACACAGTCATTTTTTTAACTTTCAAGATGTTTATGATCACTTACACCAGATATTAAGCAAGAGTAAATATTCACGTGTAAAAGACTTGAGTGTGAAACTTTTATTTTAAAATTTTAAATTTTGCTTTTCGGCACTTCAAAGCAGATTACAGGGACTTTTGAAGATTGCAAATAGCAACCCATTCATATAAATGTTAGCCCCTCCCCCCAAAAAAACCCTGGCCCACCCCTGTTTTACACAATCAAATTTGCTTGCAGACTCTGATTTAAGCATCTATGTTGTGGTTTTTAAAACATCATGCATTTTCATATATGCCATTTTATACATGCAAGTACTAATTTTTATGGGTGCCACATTTGAAAATTCACATTTTAATGCATACATGCCATTTTACTCCCCAACTTAACCTCTCCACCCCCTCGCCTGGAACACCTTGTTCTAACACTGGTAAAAGTAGTCTGAGGCTACTTTTAATAAGTCAAAGGAGGGCAATTTCCATCTAGACAATTTGCTCAAGTAAGTCCTATTTTCCCAGTAAATGGCTTTGAAAATTGCCCTGACGTCTAGAGTTTTAAAATTGTCCTGGATCTCATGGCAACACTAGCATAAGACATCTGAAAGAATTTTCCTACAGACACCCAAATAGAGCAAAAGCTTATGCATGATTCACAGGCAATTTTTGGACCATGTGGGGACTTTATTCACACAAACAAACCAAAAATTAGTTAAACAAATTACCAGATGCAAGGATCCAAATTATGTGGAGGAGGCTAACTGGCAGGTTGCAGAAGGTCCCAAACATAACAACAAGAAATACATAAGAAGTTTTATATTGGGTCAGACCAAGGTCCATCGAGCTTAGCATCCTGTCTCCGATAGTAGACAGTCTGGGTCACAAGTAGCCAGTAGATCCTCAATAGTTGACCTATTTCTTGTATCTCCCAGGAATAAGTTCTGGCTAATAACTGTTTATGGGCTTTTCCTTCAGGAACTTGTCCAATCATCTTTTATTCCCCACTTTCGGGCCGATACAGTAAAGTCCGCGGGCACAGGCCACTCTCCTGTGTGCATGATTCACTATGCAAATTAGGCCTGGCGGTAAAAACAGGCAAAAGGAGCAGCGGCTGTCAGCAGGTTTGACAGCCAACGCTCAATTTTGCAGGCATCGGTTCTCAAGCCCGCTGACAGCCATGGGTTCGGAAACCGGATGCCAGCAAAAGTGAGCATCCGGTTTTCGACCCACGAGCCGCGGGCCAACTTCAAATTTTTATTTTTTTTTTACTTTTGGTAACTTTCGGGACCTCCAACTTAATATCGCTATGATATTAAGTCGGAGGGGTGCACAGAAAAGCAGTTTTTACTGCTTTTCTGTGCACTTTCCCGGTGCCCGAAAAAATTAGCGCCTACCTTTGGATAGGCGCTAATTTCTGAAAGCAAAATGTGCAACTTGGCTGCACATTTTGTTTTCTGAATCGCGTGGGAATACCTAATAGGGCCATCAACATGCATTTGCATGTTGCAGGCGCTATCAGGTTTGTGGAGTTGGACACGCGTTTTCGACCCCTTACTGAATAAGGGGTAACGCTAGCGCATTAAAACGCGCGTCCAATAGAGGGTTAACAGTGCGCTCCGTCGGAACACACTTTACTGTATCGGCCCGTATGTTAGTTGCCTTAAGCAGATCCTCTGGCAACAGATTTCATAGCTTGATTGTGCTCTGAGTGAGAAAATACTTCCTAGAATGATGGAATGTCACCTAGTCCTAGTATTATTTGAAAAAGTTTTTATTTATTTGCTTATTTATTTATTTAGAAACTTTTCTATACCGTCGTTTAGTAGTATACCATCACACTGGTTTACAGATAGGCACATAAATAAGTCTGGTTAGGATTATAAATTAGCTAGTAGTTGCCAATAAAGTTTTGGTTACATGATTCAAATAATATACGCTATTTGGATCGTGGATTGGAAATTCCATTTATATGAATAATAGGATATCCATATATGAGAATACTGTACTCTTAAATTAATCTTTAGGTATGAGAAAAAATAATAAAGGAGGGATAATTGCTATTTGTTGACTTTTAACATTGTATCGGAGTTCTCTTTCTTGTCCACTAGTATTCCTTACTCCCCACTCTCATTGTGAAAAGTTTTTTGAAGAGTCATGTTTTTAAACTTTTTTTAAAGAGTTTTAAATCTTTCATTAGTCTTATTTCGAGTGGCAGTGTGTTCCATAATATTGGACCGGCTAGGGATAGTGCTCTCTCTCTCTTACTTGCGTCAGTTTTGATGTCTTTACAGAGGGAATGGTTAGTAGAGCTTTATTGGCTGATCTTAGATTTCTCTGGGGGACATGTAGTCATAGTGCAGTGTTTAGCCAGTCAGTATTTTCCTCATAGATTAGTTTGTGGATTGTGCATAGTGTTTTAAATTGTAAATAATCATTCCCTATTTACCTGATCCACCTCACTTATGATTTTATAAATCCCAATCATATCCCCTCTCAGTCATCTCTTTTCCAAGCTAAAAAAATCTAATCTGTTTAGCCTTTCTCCATGAGGGAGCTTTTCCATCCCCTCTATAATTTTTGTCTCTGTTCTCTGTACCTTTTCTATACTGCTATTAGAGATGTGAATCGTGTGATCGATCGTCTTAACGATCGATTTCGGCTGGGGGGGGGAGGGAATCTTATCGTCGCGGTTTTGTTTTTTAAAATATCGTGTAAACCGTAAATCGGAGGAGGGCGGGAAAACCGGCACACTAAAACATCCCTAAAACCCACCCCGACCCTTTAAAATAAATCCCCCACCCTCCCGAACCCCCCCAAAATGCCTTAAATTACCTGGGGTCTAGAGGAAGGGTCCCGGTGTGATCTTTTACTCTCGGGCTTCCGGTGCGTTGTAGAAATGGCGCCGGCGCTACCTTTGCCCTGTCATATGACAGCAGGGCAAAGGTAGCGCCAGCGCCATTTTGTTTTTTTGTCCCCCGACGTCAGGAGCGTAGGAGATCGCTCCCGGACCCCCGCTGGACCCCCAGGGTCTTTTGGCCAGCTTGGGGGGGCCTCCTGACCCCCACAAGACTTGCCAAAAGTCCAGCGGGGGTCCGGGAACGACCTCCTAAACTCGAATCGTTTTGCCGTACAAAATGGCGCCGGCCATACGCCGTATTTACGCGAGTAGGGCCTTGCACGCCTATTTTGCATAGGCCGCCGGCGCGTGGAGAGCCCCGGGACGCGCGTAGGTCCCGGGGTTTTCTGAAGGGGGCGTGTCGGAAGCGTGTCGGGGCGGGGCCGAATGACGCGCCGTTTCGGGGGTGGGCCCGGGGGCGTGGTTTCGGCCTGGGGCGTTCCGGCAAAAACATGAACTCAATCACATAAATATGACACTTATAAAAACAGAATAAAAGTGACAAAACAATTAAAATAAGCATGTAAACAACATCAATCTGAAAATTGAAAGATATCTGAAAAGTGAGGGCAGTAAAGTTCTATATATATATAAAAAAAATAAATAAAAAGCTAATAAATAATTCAACGTATGTTTTAAAAAATCTGCAACACATGTCTATCTGTAGATAATCTAAAGCTCAAGTCTAAAAAATTTTTTTGAAACAATAAAATTATAAAACGGCTCTTATTTATTAGAAGTACTTTTGAAACAATAAGATTTATAAGTATGAATATAACACACCTCAATAAGCGTCAGACATGCTTAAATTGCTATCGATTCCGTTCATCAACGGTACAATGTACTGTAAAAAATTGTATTGTTTCAAAAAAAATGTTTAGACCAAGCAGCCCGGGTCCTTAAGGGCTCCACCCGGGGGGACAACACGCTTCCAGTGGTAAAGCTCCAGTTAGCCTCTGTCTCCTCCTGTGCTCTGTCACCTGGTGGCAGGTGCTTCCTGGGTCCGACCAGGGAGCTGTTCTCCACTGCTCCAGGACAAGGGTCCACCTCCAAATGCAACATTAACCATACCAGTAATTGGTTTGCCTTCCTTCCACCTTTCTTAATGTGTAGAATGCATCTGGACTGTGCTTCTAGGATGTTATTTTTTAACAATGTCCATCATTGCCATCATTTGCCCACAGGTCCTCCCAAGTTTAGCACTAAAGCCACAGATTTACTTACTGTCCCCCTTCCAGTCATTAATTCAAATTTTAGGGAGGAGGAATAGCCTAGTGGTTAGAGCAGTGGGCTATGAACCAGGAGACCAGGGTTTAAGACCTGCTGTCACTCCTTGTGACCTTGGGCAAGTCACTTTACCCCCCCCCCCCCCCCCCCCCCATTGTCTCAGGTACAAAAAAACTTCAATTATAAGCCCTCTGGGGATAGAGCAATACCTACAGTACCTGAATGTAAAGTGATGTGATATCTCAGATCAAATGTCAGTATATATATAATTTGTGCCCCAGTTTAGCACTGTCCCATTAGTTGTCCTCCTTCCACCATGTCTCTGAGATGCCAATTAAGTTTATGCCATCATTCACTGCTATACATTCAGGTTCTCCCATCTTACTTCTTAGACTTCTGGCATTAGCATACAAACATTTCAAAGTGTGTTTTTTGTTTGTATTTTCATTCTGCTTTCTAATTGATAGGGATACATTTGAATCTTTTAGCTCAGGTGAGTTTTTAATTACAGGCACTTGGATTACTTTTCTTATTAATGGAACCTCACTGTTGGGATGCCCTAATTTTAATGTGTCATTAGTATCTTTTGAAGATACCTCCCTCTGAACCATGTGCTGTTGAGCGACTGTCGACTTTCCCCTTTGTTCTAGTTTAAAAGCTGCTCTATCTCCTTTTTAAAGGTTAGTGCCAGCAGCTTGGTTCCACGCTGGTTAAGGTTGAGCCCATCCCTTTGGAATATACTTCCTGTTTTCTTACCTTTAAAAAAACATATGCTCATATATTTTATACACAAAAATATATTGTGACTTGCTTGTATAAAACTCTGTTTATATATAGAAGTCAACATATTTTAAAACATTCACACGAAATTGAAATCAACAATTTGACAAAACCTCCACCAGTTCACCCTGTCCTGTGCAGGTCATCGAGACCCTCATGGTTCTTGTCTCTGAACTAATTCCAGTTCACCCAAACCTCCCACCCATCCAATAGTAAACAATAAGTTGCCTAATGTGTGCACATAAGTCTCTTTTAAAATAGCACATTGTGTGCATACCTCTTGGCCCTGCCCCAGAATACCACTAGACTGCTCTTTTTTTTTTTTTTTTTACTCATATATGTGCACATGAGACTAATAGTATGTGTGTACCTTTGAGGTTTATAATACAGTATGTACAGAAGTACAAGCTATTTAGGCACGTATATGACAACTTTATGCATGTAAATGTTTTGAAAATTTGCCTTTTTGCTTTTAGAAAAATGCAGCATGAGTTATGTGCCTTCCTAAGATCTGAAGTTTTTGAGCTAAAGTGGTTATTTTTTTAGTTGTAATTGTATTTGTGTTAAAGTATTTTTTGTTTTTATTTTTCTAGGTTATCTTTTCATTGTTATTTAGGATATGATTCTGTTATTATTATATATTAGTAGTCAATTTATATTAATTTTTTACCATGTTATATGCCACATTGGGCAAACTTTTGAAGGCTGGGTTGGGCAGTCTATAAATTTTCAAATAAGTAAATCACTATGTAAAGAGAATATATACTTGGATGTAAGAATTACTGAGTGGAATGCATATTTCTATTTCAGAGCCCTTTTAAAAAATAATGTTTTATTTTATAATGTGACAAGTCACAAACATTGACATACATGCCAACATTTTCCTAAGAAACAAAACATGTCCCATTAACAGAAGAAAAAGAAACTTGATATTGCAGCTTCTGTTGGTGGCATCAATCAGTTGGCCTTCTCATTTACCCATTCTAAATAATTCCAGTATTGATCCCATACTTTATTACAATTATCTAATTTAGGACCTGATTCACTAAGGGTTTTTCCCATAGACACAAAATAGGAGAAAAGCCTTCATGAATCTGGCCCTTAGATTGCAGTACAAATGTTAATCTTGCCAGAAAAATCTATCTTTTCATTTGATTTGACCACAGCACAAATAGGGAGACTGAAGTCCAATAATAAGCAATAATACTCAGACCACATATGTATGCTGAGATGCTACTCTTTGGCAATTTTAGATGTCTTACAAGATGTCCCATGGCCCAGTAAAACTACAAGCAAGGTAAACATACTCAGCATTTTTTGAGATCTGAATTTTCAAATCTGCTCCAAAACTCTTCACCATTGCATATGTCCACTACAGGTATAAGTGAAAATCCCTCTCACCACATCCCCACAGTAAACTTGTTCAAAGATTGGGTCAAATTAAAAAAAAATTGGATACCTGTATGTCTTATGGAATTTTTCAATTATTTATTTACTTATTGATATAATTTTGCATAAAATTTGTCCAATGCTTCATAAATGGACATAAAACATAGTTATAAAACATCAATAATAACAATAATTAAACAAAACATACTATAAATAACTTAAAATTGAAGATACTCCTCTACCAGGTTCTTGGAATTAAGAGGTCTTCAAATAAAAATGGACTCATATATACTATATCCCAAAATCCCTGCCATTTTCATTCAGAATAATATTTAATTCTTAATACTATGACATAGTGTATCTGGGTCAAATTTCTGAACATGTACCTAGTTATTAGGGATGTGCATGTTATGGTTTTGATGAAGTTGTGAACCCCTGGCCGAGGTGAGTGATGTCTCCGCACACAGGGAGGAGCCCCGTGGGCCTCACCATTGGTGGGTGTGGTCTCAGCGACATAGGACACAGCTGTGAGAGAGACGTTATTAGGGAAAAAGATAGTACATCTTCTGAGGAGCGGGAAATTTAATAAACCCAGTCTTTGAGCAAATACGGTAGTCAAGATGAGAATGTAGATACAAGCTCTGGTAGTGGCCCACAGCGCAGGATACACCAGGAGATTCCTGCAGGCTGATGGAAATAGTTCTGGGTGCAGATCCGGTAGTGGCCCGCAATGCGGGGTATGCCAAGGAAACTGTACTATAGATGCCAAGGAGGCAGGTCTGTGATACAGGAACCAGGCCATAGAGTTTGTAAAGATGAAGCATTATCCTGAGGCACAGGATGAGTAGCGTAGACAGACTGAAGAATGGTAGTGGCCTAAAGGACGGGGTATACCGTGAATCTTCGGTGAGGTTGATAGAAGTTGGAGAATGTATTCACACAAGGAAGTCCCAGCAGATATATCTGAGGAGTGGGTCAGGAAGTCCTAGGCAGAAGGGCTCTCCAAGGAGCAGATAGCCAAGACGCAGAATAGCCCCCGAGAAGCGGGTACTCAGAGCGTCTGACAGCCAGGAGGAGAGTCAGGAACAGATCCAAGTTAGAGCAGATTTAACAAGCAAGAGAACTCCTTGCTAACTCGTCTTAGCAATGGGCCAGTCAGTATAAGTACACTAGCGGTGCTGACATCATCGGGAAGGGTGTCCCCGAGGTTCCCATCATGACGTATACATAAGGAGGGCTCTGCGCGCACGCGTGTGCCCAAGTGATGCCGGAAATAAGATGGCGGTCGGCAGCACCTATGCTGCCCTGGGGATACCAGGGAAGTCGGCGTTGGTTGGCGGAGGTTGCCATTCTCCCAATGATTGACAGTGCAGGGAAAAAAGAGGTGCGCATGAGAGGTCACAGCCGTCTGCGAACGATGGGCGCAACAGTGCATTTGTTTGAAATGAATGAATAAAATGAAATGAATTAGGCCATTTTCACTTTCTTTCAAATAAAACAAACCAAAAAGCTGAGACTCAGCCTGAGGTTAGGTCCCAGAGCCAAGTCTCAGACCTAGATCTAAGCCTGATGCTATGTTCAGCCCAAGGCCAGTTCCCATTGCCCAGGCCTAGTCTAAGGCCTAATGATGGGGCTCAGCCCAAGGCTGGGTCCTATCACCAAGACCTAGATGAAATACCAGGGCCTGACCCAAGGACAGGTCTTGTTGCTGAGACCCATCCCAGGCCTACACCTGATGCTAGGGCCTGGCAAGAAGTTGCATTCCATTGCTAAGACCTAAGCCTTATGCTGGTGCTCTGCTCAAGGCTGGGCCCCATCACTGAGGTCTAGGCCTAAGCCTATGCATGTGATTGGGGCCCGGCCTGAGGCCAGATCCAATCACCAAGATCTATGCCAAACAACAGAACATGGTCTGAGGCTGGGTAGAGTCACCAAGGCCAAGCCTAATCCTGGGGCAAGGCTCAAGACTGGGTCCCATCACTGAGGCCCAGGTCTGGGCCTAAGTCAAGGCATGATGCCAGAGCCCAGTCCAAGGATGGGTCCAATTACCGAGGCCCAGGCCCAATGCTGGGGCTTGATCTAAGATCAAGTTCTGTTGCCAAGCCCCAGGGCTAAGCTCTACACTATGGCCTAGCCTGAGGCCAGATGTCATCCCCAATGCTGGGACCCAGCCCTACACTGGGTCATATAACCTAGGTCTAAGGCTAAGTCCAGCTCTATGCCTGGAGGACCAGGACTAGGTCTTCTGGTGTCTTCTTTTTTCTTGGATCACTGAACAATAAGAGAAACCTAACAAATAAATGTGAACTACAAACAAATGAACAAACAAAAACACATTTTTTGACTCTGCATATGCCTACCATTATAAATGGATAAGATAGTTTTGGTTTGGAATAGTAGGTAATTAAAGACCTTTATTGCATCATTAATCACCCACCCTATTAGGTATCTTTATTAAAATGTCCATCTTGAGTCTGCTAAACATGAATGAAATTGCCTAATTTGTAGTCAAAAGTAAGGGTATCTTATAATTTCATACAGTATGTTCACCAGCTCATCAAAAGGTTTTACCTCTCAGTAGTTGATTTATAGATTATTCCAAATAATTTTAGGGTCTTTCTGTCATATACATTAGTCTTCTGATTTACAATGAACAGTGAAAGATTTGTTCAATGTGGAATCAAGAGGAATAATTTTTCCTTATCAAGTTTAAGGAAAGTATACACTTGTAACTACATTTTTAAGGTATGTGCAATCATAAGTTTAGCCTTTGCAGTATTCCAATACAAATAAAAAGATCTGTCAAAGAATGACAGCATATCCAACTCATCCCTGGTAGCCACTGATTTCAAGTACCAACCAGGAACAGAAGAGACGCAGAAACATAAACAAGAGAGTTTGCCTGTCCAATAAAAAAGTTTTAGAATAGTCAGGGCATTACTCTAGCATACCATAGCATCAATAACCTGAGTCACTGTCATTTTTTTTGTTCCATATAGTTAATGTCTGGAATTAAACAAGGGATATTTTGAAATAAAGGAATAAATAAGGGTAAGACATCCAGTCTTGATAAACTAATTCTCTCTGATCAAGTCAATGGAATGTCTATGACCAAGAGATCAACAAATATTTCACGGAAGTTCACGGAAGTTCATTTTGCATACTGTAAATCTATAAGGTTGCAGGGAATTTGAATTCTCACATAGGTTAAACTAATAACAGAGAGGTTAAATTAGGAAAATTCTAGAGGCACACAAAGACCAAATTTGGATATTATTGATCTGAAAACCTAAATTTGTATCCCACTGTGCCTGCACAGTCTGCATTTATAGATAAGAAAGTTGGAGCTGAAATACTTGAGTTTATGAAATACAGCAGAATATCATATTCATATAGAGTCCAATTTTCTAATAGCATGCTTAGGACTAAAATATGGGTATATAGTACATGTGGAATTCAGCCCAAATTTTCAAAGCATACTTATGTACAAAAGTTGGCTTTTAAAATTAACAAGACTACATGTTGCATGGCATAAGCACCAACATTTATAGTACACCTGCTAGGAAGCAGGTAGCATATCAATATAGTAAATGACAGCAGATAAAGGCCAAAAGGTCCATCTAGTCTGCTTAGCAATGATGTTATGCCTATCTTCCCAAAGTAAATCAAATTCCCATGTGGATTCTTCCCCCCCCCAGTTTCATTGTATGCCCTTTAGAATTGTAACTGCTGCTCTGTACAGGTTACACTGTGCCTTCCAGGAAGTACAATGCAGCCATATCATTACTAGAGATGTGCTTAGTTTTAAGTTTTTGCGTCGGGCTCTTCGTGGAAAACTTTGTTTTCCTACGTTTCTTTTTTTTTTGGCAAAATGGACCAAACCCCCCCTCACCCCAACCCTTCAAATTTGCTTAATTACAACCCCCCCCCCCACCATCCTGATCCCCCCTGCAAGACTTACTAAAAGCCCTGGTGGTCCAGTGGGGTCCCAGAAGTGATCTCTCCCTCTCGGGCCGTCGCCTGCCACTAATCAAAATGGCACTGGTGGTGCTTTGCCCTTACCATGTGACAGGGGCTACCAGTGCCATTGGTCAGCCCCTGTCCCATGGAAGGTGCAATGGATGACCCACACCATTTTCAAAGATGGCGCTGGCCGTCCATTGCTCCTACCATGTGACAGGGGCTGACCAATGACACAGGCAGCCCCTGTCACATGGTAAGGGCAAAGGACCATCTGCACCATTTTGATTCCTGGCAGGCCTGACGGCTTGAGAGCAGAAGATCGCTCCCAGGACCCCCAAGGCTTTTAGTAAGTCTTGTGGGGGAGATCTGGATGGTGGGGGTTGTATTTAAGTAAATTTGAAAGGTTGAGTTGGGTTGTTTTTTTTTTAATAAATG
Organism: Rhinatrema bivittatum; assembly: GCF_901001135.1. Classification (NCBI taxonomy): domain Eukaryota; kingdom Metazoa; phylum Chordata; class Amphibia; order Gymnophiona; family Rhinatrematidae; genus Rhinatrema; species Rhinatrema bivittatum. The sequence goes on along the minus strand of NC_042619.1, from coordinate 167,861,488 downwards.
TGTCCCTTCCCCCCATGCTAACCAGAAAAATCTCCCAACAGGCACGCAGAGAGAGAGAGAGAGAGAGAGAGAGAGAGAGAGAGAGAGAGAGAGAGAGAGAACCTTGCTATAGTGCCTCCTCCCTAGACAGGTATTTGTATCCCTATGGGAGGCCCACCTAGTAACTCGAGGTGAGGGTTAAGTATTAGTGTAGGGGGTTAGGGGCCACTTTCACATTCAACATGAGATGTACGAACAGAACAGTGGTCTCTTGTGAAGATTTGATGACCTACGGAGTGAGGAAACTCACTCCAAGATGAGATTTGTGCAATGTTCTATCAACCTAGCTTGATGGACTCTGGGTAACAACAAGCTAGGTGGAGAGAACATTGCACAAATCTCATCTTGGAGTGAGTTTCCTCACTCCGTAGGTCATCAAATCTTCACAAGAGACCACTGTTCTGTTCGTACGTCTCATGTTGAATGTGAAAGTGGCCCCTAACCCCCTACACTAATACTTAACCCTCACCTCGAGTTACTAGGTGGGCCTCCCATAGGCATACAAATACCTGTCTAGGGAGGGGGCACCATGGTAAGGTTCTCTCTCTCTTTCTCTCTCTCTCTCTCTCTTCCTTTCTCTCTCTCTCTCTCTCTCTCTCACATACAGAAACAGGCCTGTCAGGAGACATCATGTACTGGCAATGTAGCCCAAATTGGGCTAATAGTGCAACTTGCAATAAAAGCCTTTCACATAGCTGATTTGCAATACACATGCTTATTAGCATAAGGTACACCCCTTTTTGGTATCACATGCGATACCAATGCGATATTGGAAAATAAGGCCCTAAGTTTTGTATTCCTGCAAGCTGAGGATCCTTGATCCTTTCAAGTTTGTCTCCAAGCTAATGTCTTTATTCTTTAATAATGGATTCCCACAAGAGAAGGATTTTTCTCTTTCTAGATCTTTAAGCAGTGCCTTTGGGTGTCTATGAACAGTGCCTTTTTAAAAACTTGCCCACCACTTGAGATATACTTCATAGAGTATACATACAACTACATACATACATACATGCATACATACAACTACATACCGCAAGCAGAAACCTTAGATCAGCAAATAAGGGACTCCTAAAACACCACCAACGCACGCAAATAAACTCACCTCAACCCAAAAAAGTGCAATCTCCCTTGGTAGCCCAAAACTTTGGAACTCCCTACTGGCTAAGCTCAGAACTCAAGAAAACCTAAAAACCTTCAAAAAGGAGTTAAAAACGGTTGTTCAACAAAGCATACCAACTTACCCAATGAACAACACAACACCATCGCCCTCCAATCCAACCTCATGAATAAATAAATTAAATTCATCACATCTAGGTTTTCATAAATAAGAAATGAAACAAAAAACTGAACTAAATACTTACACATGTTATCCCCTATGCTTAATAACAGTGTACTTTGCATCCCTTGTTTAACCCCCCTTATCCCTGTAACCTTATTTTGTAAACCGTTATGATGGCGTTATTTTGATGTTTCCAAATGACGGTATATAAAACTCATCAAATAAATAAATAATAGAGTATAATCTGTATCTAATGCTGTGAAGTCAATTTGTGTTGGTATGAGCTGAGGAGGATGTCTATGAGTCATGGGTCTTGTCCTACCAGAGCTCACTATAACCCATCTATTTCTAATATTTTGGCTTCTTTGAAGGAGTGGAGGAAGATTTTATGGATGTTATATATTAGTTGAGGGTCTTTTAATTTTACCCAATTCCTCTCTAAGGTCAGCCAACTCCTTTTTTAGTGCAGAGAACAGCATGCAGAGGGCACAAGCTCTAAGCTTCCACATGTTCTGAGTAGAAGGTGTTTATGTGAATATTTACACACATACTTTCGAAAACTGAAAATACTCATGTAAATGAATTCCCTATCTGAGCTCTGGCCTAGGAATGACTCTTTGAAGCACATAGAAAAGTACATGCAAAATGTCTTCCATACCTACTTTTACATAAATTACCAGAGTAAATTGCAAAAAGCCCATTTATGTGCATAAATACTTTTAAAAAGGTATTCCCATAGAGTGTATTTTTATAACAGCCAACATAAGGTTGAAGTCTGCATGTAGAAAGTATACATGGATTTCAGTCCTAATTGCTAATTGGAAAATTAGTGGGCGTACCCCTGTGACTGCATATGCACACACATTTTTGATTGCTTGTGACCATTTGTAAATGTGTATGTGTACTTTTGAAAATCAAACGTATACATAGAAATGGTTTGCCTACCCCAAATCCATCCCTAGGAATGCATAAAATTGCTTCCACGTCTAATTTTACATGTGCCAACCCTGGGGTAATTTTCAAAAAGTTCATTTATGTATGTAAAACCACATTTTACATGTGAAAATGTTTTTGAAAATTATCGCCATAAAGAACTCTTATGCTTATTCACCTTTGCAAGAAAGACCTCAATCTTATCATGTGGCCAAGGAGTTTGATGGACAAGTGAAAAGTTGATAGTTATAGAGATCAAACTTGTGCATGCTCCTTTCCTAGTTCAAATGATGGAGACAGCATGCTGTTAGAAAACGTGGTCCTATGAATTGGATTTATAATGCTGCAATCCAGTTTGTAAAATCAGTGGGAAATAAAAATGTATCAAGAACATGAAATAAAAAGGCCCTAGACAAGTAATCAAAACTTTTTTGAGGGCAACATGAATCACATTAAATAATCTTCTGTGTTTATAGAAGACAGATTTTTTTATGAAGTCAGTTTAATCTAATGCTGTCAAACAAGGAAATAACTCTAGCAGCCGCCACTTACCCACGTGGCCGTCGTCCCTACCTTCTGGCCCCTTCAGTACCTTAGACAAAAGTATGCATTCATTTTGTGACACATGTAAAACGCAGAAACTGTTGATGTTATAATAAGGCCGCAGCTTTTATTTAACACATCATGAATACACTTCCTTGGGTACCCGAGCCGGTATTATGGCTCCACCGCTGCCCGCCATAGGGACCAAGCAAGGCAGCCTTCTGAATGGGCCCCCCCCCCCCCCCCGCCTTGCCCGCCAGCAAGGGGGCCTCGACCATCGGCGCATTCTGCGCCCCGACCGACCTTTTTGCGCTGCCCAAGGCACGGATCGGCTACCACGCCGTCCTGTGATGTCACTGGCACCACTTGCAATAAGCCCAACCGGCCCGAGTAACCGCCAAGACACGAGGTAGGGAGGACCCTTGCCTCGTGTCCCCCCAAACAATGAATAAGCTGCGGCTCGAGACCTTTCTTTTGTCATACTCTGCCCCTATGGCATCCTGTAGTGACTCATTAAATATGCCTATGAGCACGAGTCCTTGCCCCCGGGTCCTTGTCCCCCAGATGTATTATTCTTGCATCCGGGGCAGCCCTCTAGTCCCTCGAGCACCGTACCGGATAATACTGTAGCCAATGCATGCAGGGCTTGCCATCCCTGCACCGGCCTACTCGTGCGTGAGGTCAGTTGGGTCGCCCGTGGGATCTCTTAGGGAGTGACCAGTGATCCGAGCGACCTGCTTAGCCCCCTGCAGCTCTGCAATATAAAAATCAGAATTTTTGGTTATATGTGGTTACTTGTTCAAAAGAACCAGTATTGATCCTCTCGGCTCGCTATCGCCCAATTCTTTTTTTTTTTTGTCTGCTAGGGTCTGTCATGCCGGCATGAGTGTTCCCGTTTCTCTGTTGCTAGTACCTGCTTGCGACACAAATGCCTTTTACCCCTGGGTCTGTTGCTCCATAACACAGGAGCCACTACTGTAGGGTAAAGCTCCAGGACGTATGCTGTCTGTGAGTCCTTCAGTCATCTATTCTCTTGACCCTGATTCTGTACGCCCTGTGTCTTGGCCAAATGCCCCAAAACCCCAGCCTCCTGAGGTGCCTATCTGGATCTTTGCTGGCCAGCGGTAACCTTTGTACAATGTATGCTCCCTTGAAGTTGCTGAGAAATTAGATCTATACCTTGCTGTCCACACGTATTTCATTTGAAACTCTTGGCCCACTACCTGGCCTCCTGAGGCATTGGTATGCATAACCGGCTCTTTGCCGGAAAGCGGTGGCCCTTGTATAGTGTGTATGCCCATGTAGTAGTTGAGGAATTAGTCCCATACCCCCTGATGGGGTCGCTGTATCCCAATTGTGGCCGCTGCTGGTCTTCCCATGAAGGCTCTTCCCCTGTGAATTTTTTGCAGATGTTTCTTGCTGTATTAACCCGCTGAGTTTTTCCTTCTGTTTAGGGGCCTGGCTACCCTCCTACTGGAATGCAGGTTGATGAATGCTGCTCAATGCCATAGAAGAAAATGATCGCCTGGCCCCTGGTCATGCTGTGTGCCAGAGGAACTCCAAACTTAGTTATGGACCGGAACTCTCCCCACTGGCAGCAGCAGTAGTTCAAATCTCTGAGCTCCAGGAAATAAGATTTCTCAAATAGTGGGGAATGTTGTCCGATGCTGCTTCTAGCTCTGTCTCCCACTGCAGCTATGAGCCAAATGACTCCAGTTTCCGCAGGAAGGACCATCGTCCCTCCAAGTACCCCCTCGATCTCCCACATGATGCATTGCCAGGAATGTAAGAACAAATTTCTCAAGGCATCTTTGCCATATCCTCTGTGGATCCGGAAGGCGCGGGGAATTTCTCCACTGGTTCCCCTGGTGGGACTCAACTTCCGTGCCTGGTTGGGTTCACGCAATGGTATCATCACTGTCTCCCACTTGATGGGTGATGGAGCTTTCTTAAACTGCCAGCTTCCCGACCATTCCAACTGTATTCCTTCGTCGGTGGGTGTGGAGTTGCGCGTGCTGAACACGCAAGCCTGAATTTGCAATGCTATGACGCCGGCATGTGTATGTCCTGTGACTTCACCCTCCCGACTGAATGTCTGCTGTGGGGTCAAGTCTACTGGGAAATAACTTTCCTGTGTCTCCCGAGCACAATCCCCGCTCCATCATCCTGGGTGCCATCCGCTGCATATGGGGTCAGCCTTCAGCTCTCCCCGCTCACTGAACCGACTCCCGTCCATTTTGTCCCGCAATTCCTAATAGTTCAGCCACACCTGCTCTTGTTTTCCTGGCTCGCTTGGAGGATGCCGGCTGTTCAAACCAACATGGGGCATACCATAATGGGTCCCTGTGTCCCACCACTCCCGTCATATTAAGAAAGTCCTCCATCCAGTCGACGGAGTTGTCAGGACTCCTAATCTCACTCTCCGGGGTAGCCAATTTGTCGCCTGCTCTCCCTCGGTCGCCTGATGTGCACCATCCATGCAAGCTGGAAAAACATCTGTATAGTTTTCCGTTGGATTCCCTTGCGCATCTGCCTGGGCGTGCCCTCCCAAAGTTCCAGTAGTGTGATTGAGTGCGGCAGGCCCTTGGGTTCCCTGAGCATGGAACTACCCCCTGTGGAGTACGAAGATGTGTTTCATTCATGCCTGTTTCTCGCCCTCGCTCCACCCTCTTTTCCACTGAGGCAACTCCTTCCAGGCCTGAGGGACGGCTTGCGGCCGTGGCGTCCTCCTGCTGCTTCTCCTCTTTGATTGTTACTACGATCGAGTTAGCAAGGACTCGAATATTCTCTTTTGGGTATGATTCCCCAAGCTACTCTGCCTCCCTATACTTACATGGAGTACCACTCCTCAGGGGCTCCGTTCTTGCTCTTCTTGATTTCAGCTTGAAGGACGGGATCCGGTACTCGCTCCTCAAGGGCCTACGGTCCCGAATACTCAGAAGACTCCTATTGCCTGGTGGCGATCGCAGACGTGAACAAGGTGAGTTCTATTTCAGATAGGAACTGTTACTCGCTCCATGAGGGCCCTTGTTCCTAATCCCTAAGATTCCTTACTGTCTAAGACATTATCAGAGGTCGTGAGTTACTATTGCAGATAGGAACCGGCACTCGCTCCACGAGGGCCTATGTTCCTAAATCTCTCCTAGCCTCTTTTCTATTCCAGAAGCCATCCCATACATAGTTATTATGAGTTATATTTCAGACTGCCTATAGGAAGCACTAGCAGTACTCGACTGCGGCTCCTGTTCCTGAATACTGAAGACTCTCTGTTGCATAAGAAGACATTACCGATATCTACAATTGTGAATGTATCATCTACCACTGATTATATGTCCAGCATACCCTGTCTACTCACTACTTATAGTCTCTCCTTGCAGCTCAGCAACTCAGAGATCGTAATTCCAGTATCTGAAGGACTTCAGCCCTGCCGGGCACATCAGCTCACTACTGCCATCTCTGGTGATTCTACTTCCAGTCTAATAAAGAACTATCTGTGTCTTTCTCAATACTCCAGCCTAGCCGGTGGTCCCTTTCAGGATCTCCTCTTGAGGGCGCTGTCATCTGCCATCGGCCCAAGAATTCACTGTAAATTGCTAGCTCCTACCCTTGGGGGAGCAGCATTGAACAAGATGATAGGAAAAGAACTGTTTGAGCTGGAACACCTCTTGTGCTTGTGCCTCGTGCTCCTTTCCAGCTGTCGCCACTTTGTCCACCGTTCCGTGGAACCCTTACTCTGCCCTCTTCCCATGTCCCCATCCCCAGACTCCCCAGCGTTGTCGTCTCCCATCTGCTGTCTGACTGGGTATATTCCTTCATCTGCGCTGACTCTGTGACTGGGAAATCCATTCATTCATATAACTAAGAACTTATATTGCCATGCTGGGTCAGACCAAGGATCCATGAAACCCAGCATCCTGTTTCCAACAGAGGCCAAACCAGGTCACAGGAACCTGGCAACTACCCAAACACTAAGAAGATCCCATGTTACTGAGGCGTTTAATAGCAGTGGCTATTCCCAAAGTAAACTTGATTAATAGCAGTTATCCATGCAAGTGCATGGTCAGATCGAAGAATGAATCCTTCATTTTTTTTATACCAGAACAATTAAAATCCTTTGTTAATGCTAGGAATATAGTTATTCCCTCTGTACCTAACAACTAGTCCCGAAGGCATTTAGTTAAATGAGATTTGGACACACAGCTTATACTTGTTTTGCTAATTTATATAATTCTCCCAGTGATATTCTTTTGTCTCACCTTATTTTTTTCCTTTATTGTGGGGTCACATAGATTAAGATATATATGGGATAATGAAAGATGTGTATGTTATTCTTGAAATTATTTGATTTTTTATTTTTTTTTTGTTAAAACATCAGTATTTGGTTAAATGATATAATTCTATGTGTAAACCAATTTTTTCTGGAAGTAAGATTGTATTACTTAAATTTGCTGAAAATTAATAAAGATAAAATAAAAAAAAAAAAAAAAAATAGCAGTTAATGGACTTCTGCTCCAAGAACCTATCCAAACCTTTTTGGAACCCAGCTACACTAACCACACTAACGACATTGTCTGGTAACAGATTCCAGAGCATAATTGTATGTTGAGTGAAAACAAATTTTGTCTGATTGGTTTTAAATGTGCTACTTGTTAACATCAAAGAATGCCTTCTATTATCTGAACGAGTAAATAACTGATTCACATCTGCCCGTTCTAGACCTCTCATGATTTTAAACACCTCTATCATATTGCCACTCAGCCACCTGTTCTTCAAGCTGAACAGCCCTAACCTCTTTTAATCTTTCCTCATAGGGGAGCTGTTCTCTTCCCTTTATCATTTTAGTTGCCCTTCTCTGTACTTTCTCCACTGTAACTATATCTTTTTAGAGATATGGCAACCAGAATTGTACACCGTATTCAAGGCGGGGGTCACACCATGGAGCGATACAGAGGCACCATGACATTCTTCACCCCATTCACCATTCCCTTCCCCATGTTTGCTTTTGATTGCCACAGCACACTGAGCCGACAACCCCAATGCACCATCTGCCATGTCACCCAGACTTCCCTCCTGGGTGGCAGCTCCCAACAAGGAACCCCACATCCTGCAGCCACAGCAAGGATCATCCTTCCCCACATGCATCACCCTGCACTATCCATGCCAAACCTCATCTGCCATTTGGATGCCAAATTCTCCAGTCCCAAAAGGTCCTGCAATTCATCACAACCCACTTTTTTTAACTATTGTCTGTTGTTTAACATGGGTGAATCAAGCATGACTCAAAAGCCAGGTCATTATTGCGAGCTTTATACCCTCCTCCCCCCCCACCATGGGAAGAAATGAATAAAGAAGGTGTACACTAACTGCATTCCTACCATGCTTTCACTGACCTTTGAAGCAGAGAGAACAAACTTGCCTTCCCAAGGCATGCTTCAGCGGCAAAAAGGGGGTATCCAGTAACTGCTCTCCTCTACAATCCACCCTGTATTTACTAGGGATGTGAATCATTTTTTGACGATTTAAAAAAATCGTCCGATATTTTTTAAATCATCAAAAATTGGTACAGTGCGCGATACAATAGAAATTTTCACGATTTATCGTGAAAAATCATTACTCCTGTTAGTGTCCACTAACGGGAGTTATTTGGGGGGAGGGCGGGAAAACCGGCACACCAAAACAATCCCTAAACCCACCCCGACCCTATAAAACTAATCCCTTACCTTCCCCCACCCCCTCGAACCCCCCCAAAACTTTTTACGAGTACCTGGTGGTCCAGTGGGGGCGCGGGGACCGATCTCCCGCTGTCGGGCCACTCAAAAATGGTGCCAATGGCCCGATTAAAAAAAAACCCACCCGACCCTTTAAAGATGACCCCTTAGCTTCTCCCACCCTCCCAATCCCCCCAAAACATTTTTAAATTACCTGGTGCTCTAGTGGTGGTCCCAGGAGCGATCTCCCGTTCTCCGCCATCGGCTGCCAATCATAAAGATGGCGCCAATGGCCCTTTGCCCTTACCATGTGACAGGGTATCCGTGCCATTGGCCGGCCTCTGTCACATGGTAGGAGCACTGGTTGGCCGGCGCCATCTTTAAAGATGGCGCTGGCCAGCCAGTGGGCCCGATCGGGCACACGATTCACATCTCTAGTATTTATTCTCTTGAACTGCCTGATCTCCTGGGAGTAGTAGAACTCCACCGCCCGCTTGCAGATCTTTATCCCTAAGGGGGAAACTGATCCCCACCCCTCCCGGAAGCTGTGCCTTCCTAGCCTCCAGGCTCATCCACACACACCCACATGCATACTCACACTGCAAAGTCGGAGGCACACCAACCCAAGAGCTGGCCCTGTGCCTCTCCTGCTGGTTCCACCATCGCAGGGTCGACTTCCTCCCCTTCCTCTCCCCACCTTGCCCAACACCGACCGCTCCCCAGTGGCAAGTGAAACGCAAAGACACTCAACCCAGCGCGGGGAGGCACAAAGAGCACCTACCATTGTCGGCCATTCTACGCGATGAAGAAGTTGCAGGTCAGCCGCTGGGCTGCATGGTCCCCACTTCCCCTGCTGCGTTGATCCCAACCCCCATCAAATTGCCTGGGATGGGCCATCTCCTTTTTTCCCCCACAAGCCCTTCTTCCTCCTTCCTCCACCAGAAACCTCACCCTTGTGCGGCCGCAGGCCTGTAAGCCCTCCCACAAAAAGGGGACAGTGCCCATTCAGATAGCTGCAGCCAGCATGCTCACCTTTTTTTTTTTTAATCTTATTGGAGGGGCAGGAAAACGAAAGGCCATCCTTGCCCCTATCCGTCCATTACACCGCAGGAGTCATTTCAACCTAAGGCATAGGGGTGACTCGGGATCCTGTCCTGCCTCGTACGCGGCATGGCGGCAGGTAAGAACCCGTCACCCATGCACGGCGTTCGGGATGGCCTCTGACCCACGCGGCTCTCATCCTGGACCAGGGCCGGGACTGGGCAGGTATGGGCTCACCTCCCCCTTTTTTTTTTTGTGCTGTCCAACCTGCGGCCCCAAAACACCCGAAGCAAACCGCTACTTCTCCCCCACAACCATAACCACAAATCTATGCTCCCTGGGCAATCCCCTAGTTACCGCACATGATTCTTTTTGCCGTGCGAAATCAAAAGAGGGCTCCTTGGCCTCCGTTGCAGCCCTTTAAAGAGCCGATGATGTCATTGGCCAGTGCCACTGACGCTCCCTCGGACTGAGACAACCTGGGGCAGGTCTTAGCGCCCACCATCGTGCTCCTGCGCCTGGAGGATGGTGTTCTCCTGCTCTCAAATTGTGCGCCGTCGCTCCCGCCGGCCTCACCGCGCCCCTCTCATTCCCTTCCCCCCCTTTCTTGTCGGGTCTCCATTCTTCGTGGACTGGGCGGCGCATTGGTTAAGTGTGGGCTCTGGCCAGTAGGCTCAGGCCCACCTATTACTTTATCCAATATGAATTGGAGTATGTTACCAAGATCTTAAGATCTATGCCTATCTAAGATATTGTGACAAACCAATCAAATATCAAAAATACACCATCTGTACAGCGAGCTGCTAAACTAGACAAACACCATCAAGAGCAATGCTCTGTCGCTGATACTGAATCAACTTTTGAACGATATATTTATATTTTCCATTCGTTTTGAATAAAGTGAATACCTACACAATAAATGGAATCAAATTTAAAATTTTGTGTGAATCAATTTACCAAAAAATAATGAATGGAGTAGGAGAAAGGTTTCATACATGGTGTAGGTGCCCAGCACCTCTCTAAGGTGATTTTATAATCATTAACCTTCCCTCTCCTCCTCAAGTGATTTTAACAAATTTTTTTGAAAATTTTTTTTTAAGAATAGTAGTGTTGTCCCAAAGGACGCCTGAAGACTCTTCCGTGGCAAAGTATTTTTAAATGCATACACTGCAAAATTTAACTGAATGAAACTCTATGAAATGTCAATAAAAGGTGTAAAAACAGACTTCCCCGATTATAGTTGGTATGTCATCCTTCTTGTTGAGTGGTCCCGACATGTTTCAGACAAAAATGCCTTTCCTCAGGGAGTTTAGTGTCTGCTGACGACCAACTTCACGGAGTCTGCAACCTTTAATTAACGATTCCTGCTCATTCTCTCCCCACCCCAGGCATCTTTTAGATTAGCTTAGCAATTTTTGACATATAACTGGGGAAACCAACATCTCTTTCTGCTCTTCTGTGACTTCAGGAAGGTCTGAAGTACTAAAAGCTCTCTTCTGGTTCTTCTTCCTAGTGTATAACCTGGAGAAAAAAAAAGATCAGCAAGAGCTTTATTAACCTCTCTAGCCTCTAACAATATTCCCTCCATAATGTTTTTCTTCCACTGTACATAATTGTTTATATTTAACAACTCTGGCAGTAGTAAACATCTTATTCCTACTCTCTAAAATCTGTTTAGTGTACTGGATAGCTTTCCATGGCATCTGCCTGTAGAGTTTATAATTCATCCTTGGCCACAGACATTTTTCTGTTCAAGAGAGAACAAGTTTGCTTATGCATTGTTTCAAGTTCTTCTATTTTCTTAATTAGATCATTGCTTTTATATCTCTTTCTATATATAATTACATGAAAAAGCTATAAAACTCCTCTTCAGTACCAGTTTGAGAGTTTTTCAATGTAAAGGAGGGAGATTATATTGATCAATGAAGTAGTGTGTGTTTCACTACGTAGGATCCTTTTTATCATTAGTGCTATTGGAAAGAGAGAGAGTGGGCGAGTATGTGCATATATATATATATATATATGTATGTGTGTGTGTGTGTGTGTGTGTGTTTTGAGAGTGGGAAGAGTGGGCTTGATTGATTTTTTTTGCTGAATATTATTTCCTCTTATCACATTTTACATAGATTTCTCCTTCACGCTAACCAAATGCTTCTTACTAAACAACAAATAAAAATGCATTGTAAACCCCAGCAAAAACAGTTTTATCGCTGGCATCTGCTTTTCTTTTGCATAAGACCAGGCATGTGTACTTTGGGATATGTCTTGAAAAATTATTCAAATCAAGTATTGTTCTTCCTATTTCCTTCTGGGACTCAGTCATTAAACAATTACTAATACACCCACTGCTTTAAATGTCAAAAAGAAAGATCATATACTAAAATCGTATGTAACCAAGCTGTAGATTGCACACAAACTTGTCTCTCTGCCTTTCATTAGCCAATTTGATTTGAGAGCACGTGCAAGAGAAATAAAATTAAATAAAAATGTTGGAAGGGATACAATAAGCTACCAAATATCTCCTTAACAGAAAAAGTAACTAACCTTTTTAGAATTGGCCCAAGCAATCCTTTTCATTAAAGAAGAGACTACCTTTGATATATCTCCTTTTGTAATTTGTGTATCTGATCTTAGACATATTAATCAAACACATAATTCACAGTAAATTGTACATTTTTTAGCATGCAGCACAGTTTTCATTTAAGTTTAAGTGAATTTTGAAGTCCATTTCAGCTGAGATTCAAATTAATATTTTTCAAATGAAATTGATAGTGAAATTCAAACCATTTCATCCATCTTTGTTGGAAAATTATATTAGGTTTATGCTGTAGGTAAAAGGAATTGTTGTTTTTTTTAAATAAAGATTATCTTCTCCAATCACATATCTCTTAGCCGAATATATGAAAACTCCTTTTTTTCTGAACATATAGAATGAAATGAGAACAGCTATAGCCAGCATTGGCTTAATAAGAGCTACAGTATTTTCCTTAATAATGCCCAATTAAAATCATTTTGAAATGCTGGTTTTCATCATGTTTCTTAATTTATTTAGAGTCTGCAGTGCTGACCAGCATCGGATACCATTAAGAATCCTTCAAGCATGTAAAATAATATAATTTCACAATGATTACATATTCACTCTACAGCTGGCTGAGTTTTTACATCTCCATTTGTCATTGACTATTGTGTCCAATTAAATGATTAGCTTTTAAAAACCGCTGCACATTATGAGAGTGAACTTGTGTTCCATTGCACTGAGTGATGCAGAAACAAACTCATTACAGCATGTAATTCACCCATATTAAATAACAAACAGATGGCTGCTGGAAATAGGAGCTGCTTTCTCTCTTCAAACGTGCCAGGAAAAAGGTGTTTTTATTTATCTTTGTTTCCAGCTTCTTTCTGTTTACTTGACAAGCGGGCAGCTGGTTGCTGAGGTTTTCAATTGATGCAGAAGAATGAAAAGCCTGTTTCCATTAATTTCCCCATAAAATAAGTCTTTGAATCATTTCTGTTATAAATGCATGTGCAGTAGCAAGCTGCTGCTTGATTAATTCACTTATTATGAAGATTTCATCTTTTATAAGAGGGCCTACAGGTAATTTATCTTGTTTAGTAAGATTAGAAAAATGTAATTATCTTGATTCGTTTGGACCCCTCTCAATTTTATGGTGTTCCTATAAATTTCAAACATAAAGATGGAGGGGGGAGGGGGTGTACACAAAGTATTCAAACATGTGGTAGAAAACTGTCCTGTAAGATTGTTTAAAAAGTTAAAAAATAAAAATATTTTTATCATATACTTTTAGGACATGCAGTTAGGCACAAGACTATATAACTTTCTCTGTTATATATATTTCTGGTTCCTTGTTTACAGACTTCTAACATCTGGAACAGAGGAAAAGCAGTAATGTTTTGCTCCGCTGTTATCCGTCATTAATACTGTGTCACATGCTATCACAATAACACTTATCTTATTTGAACAAATACATTTAAACTGTTTTTTTTTTCATAAATACCTAGAAATAAAGATCAATAATAAAAGCTGAAGGTGATACCTTTTTATTGGACCACAAATATACCAGTGACTAGACACATAAAATGGTATAAATAGGAATATAGGAAAAGGTAAACCTATGTGCTCAAGTGAACTATCATGAAAACCGCACTACTGTTTATCTAAACACAAATGGATTCCAATCAAGGGCTGTGCTCTATGTTTGGTTGGTCTGTGGTATGTCAGAGAGTGCAAAAGAAATAAAGGAAAAAAGAGTAAGAAAGGGAAATACCAGTTTATTGTTTATTATTTATTTTGAATGTGTATTCATTTTTATTCATTTTCAAGTATTTTGCATACATTTTTTCTGAGCATAAAATTAGACTTTGTTCATTTAAATAAATTTGCATATATAAAATTCTATTTCATGCAGATAAAGTGACATTTATGTGTATAAACTACCAAAATAAAATAAAATTTAAAAATGCCAAAAAATGGACAAACCAAATAAAAAAAACATTTTTTGCTAAAATGAATGAACAAAATGAACTGAAAAATGTGCATCCCTACTCAATAAACATTAACAAACTGGTAAAAGTCAATTTGAATATATCACCATGTGCTGACACATTGTTAGATTTTTTTTATTTCCATTGATTACAGGATATGAAATAATTTATTCTGATTTAGGGGGGAAACATAAAAGATTAGAAACATAAGAGTATTTTCAAGAAAAAAAATAACTCTGAGAATCTATTTTAAATTTGCAGCTACTGTATTACTTTAAGGAAAATGTTATTCTAATTTTAATATGCAATATGTTTACAAATTACAAAATGAAGACATACCAAACATCTGTTTGACCCAAAATATCCTTTCATACTCCCACTGACCACCACTGCAAGTATCTAAGACTTAAAATGAAATGCACAGGCACAGTGAAAGAAAAATGGATGCAGCTTTATTGACTCAATATAGAAAGGATAAATATTAAGAAACAAATCCTAGCCCTAACACCTCTGGTTGGACCTACAGGACATTCCAAGTTGGCAAATTACCAGGCCTACCTGAGTAACACAATGAATATTCAATCTGCCAGACAAGATACCTACAAGAAGTCACTATTATTCCTACTTGTTGCAGCCTTCTAGACAGACCTGGCTGCTTTAAAAAATGTTCCAATCTGCAGCGTGTCAGACAGATTTGGAAGTTTTTCAGTCTACTTATTGACTAGGTATTTTTGTATTGTGAACTATTTGATTTTTTTTTTCCACCCTTAGACTCACCATTGGCTTGTGGACAAGTTCACATAAAGTATTTTGTTGTGTTTACACGATCAAATCTGCCCTAGTGTCATGTTAAAACTGGGATGTCCCTATCCTTCCTTGCAAACGGCAACATTCTAAACTACAGAAAAATCCAAAAGGACTGGGATAGAGGGAATGGCCATGGCCATCTGAAGAAAGCGACATAGGATTGCAAACTGACTGCTTTTAACCTCCTGCAGTCCACAGGCTACTGTACTGTTTGTATCATAAATGTTAAAAATTATAGCTCTGTTGGGCTTTACTTATTAACAAATTAAAGCAAACACAAATTCCAGAACATACTGGTCCTTTGTGTACAAACCCTGAGCCAACTGAGACAGAACTTAACTGAAAAGTACCATTTCTTTTTAAAGAGTTTTGATCGAATAGAATTGGTCTTTATGACATTAATTCTGAAAAAGTCTACTGGAAACCAAAAAGGAATTCACCAAACACTTTATTAAACCTTCCAGTGAATACTGGAAAACAGTCTACCCTTAACTTAAGTAAAACTATATATAAGAGATATTCTAAAAAAGTCTACTGGAAACCAAAAAGGAATTCACCAAACACTTTATTAAACCTTCCAGTGAATACTGGAAAACAGTCTACCCTTAACTTAAGTAAAACTATAAGAGATATTCTAAAAAAGTCTACTGGAAACCAAAAAGGAATTCACCAAACACTTTATTTAACCTTTCTCTGTAGAGTGAATACTGGAAAACAGTCTACCCTTAACTTAAGTAAAACTATATAAGAGATATTCAGCACCCCTGCCTGAAATCCCAAATACTATGTGTAAAGGGGACACAGCAAAATGAACCACCACAGATTAGGGGTGTGCATTTGTTTTCGACGTATTGGCGATCCGCAACGTATTTTGTCCTATTCGTTAAATACGAGGGGAGGCGAAACGCATCGCGACTCCTCACGTATTTAACGTATTATCCATTTAATTCGGTGCGCCCAGCGGCGCGCGCTTTTCTTCGCCCCTATTAGCTACTAGCTACCTATGATTTTCACAAAATGGCAGCGCCCCTGCCCTACATTCCGGTATCCATGCCGACCTGTCTGACCCTTTCCTGTGAGTCACTGTGACTCACAGGAAAGGGTCGGACAGGTCGGCATGGATACCAGAATGCAGCATATCCGCGCTGACATTTTGTGACATGCACTGAATGCAGCCAATCGCGCTGTCATTCAGTGCTGTCTGTCGATTTTACTGATGAGCCAGCACTATATAAACATCAGCACGAGGAGCCACGCACTTATTTCCAGCGATGCTGTGGGAAGGTGGGCTGGGTGTAAAAGAAGGCTACACTGAGAGATAGGCTAGTTAAGGAAAGAAAAAGCTAATTATTCTTTGTTTTGCTGAGTGCCAGGGTCAGCTAGTCCTGTTTCTTTCAAGCTGTTTATTTTGGTCATCTCTGACTGAGAAGAGAAGCTGTGCTAGGTCAGCTAGCACTGACCACCATTTAGGGTGTTGGACTGGCTTGGAGAGATATATTATTTTCCATTTCATCCATTTTTCTGGAGTGACAAAAATTCCAACTTTTTAAAACTGATTTTTTTTAATTCCTATTACTTAGTCTCTCAGTGCACTGGGCTTCACTGGGCAGTTTAACAGGCTGGGTCTGTGCAGTCAAGTGCCCAGGGAGTCTGCCTCTTTTGTGCTTGCAAGCAAGAAGCTTCTGTGTGCCCACCACATACATTAGTGCACAGCCAGGCACCGTGACAGTGGGCAGTGGGTAGTTTTAACAGACTGAACCTAACTATTGGGTGGGTCTGTGCAGTCAAGTGCCCAGGGAGTCTGCCTCTTTTGTGCTTACCAGCAAGCAGCTTCTGTATGCACGCCACACACATTAGTGCACAGCCAGGCACCGTGACAGTGGGCAGTGGGTAGTTTTAACAGACTGAACCTAACTATTGGGTGGGTCTGTGCAGTCAAGTGCCCAGGGAGTCTGCCTCTTTTGTGCTTACAAGCAAGCAGCTTCTGTATGCACGCCACACACATTAGTGCACAGCCAGGCACCGTGACA
This sequence comes from Rhinatrema bivittatum, assembly GCF_901001135.1. Taxonomy (NCBI): domain Eukaryota; kingdom Metazoa; phylum Chordata; class Amphibia; order Gymnophiona; family Rhinatrematidae; genus Rhinatrema; species Rhinatrema bivittatum. The sequence goes on along the minus strand of NC_042619.1, from coordinate 167,844,602 downwards.
GTGGGCAGAGAGTAGCTTTCACAGACTGATCCTAACTATTGGGTGGGTCTGTGCAGTCAAGTGCCCAGGGAGTCTGCCTCTTTTGTGCTTACAAGCAAGTAGCTTCTGTGTGCACGCCACACACATTAGTGCACAGCCAGGCACCGTGACAGTGGGCAGTGGGAAGTTTTAACAGACTGAACCTAACTATTGGGTGGGTCTGTGCAGTCAAGTGCCCAGGGAGCCTGCCTCTTTTGTGCTTACAAGCAAGCAGCTTCTGTGTGCACGCCGTACACATTAGTGCACAGCTAGGCACCGTGACAGTGGGCAGTGGGTAGCTTTCACAGACTGAACCTAACAATTGGGTGGGTCTGTGCAGTCTAGTGCCAAGGGAGTCTGCCTCTTTTGTGCTTACAAGCAAGCAGCTTCTGTATGCATGCCACGCACATTAGTGCACAGCCAGGCACCGTGACAGTGGGCAGAGAGTAGCTTTCACAGACTGATCCTAACTATTGGGTGGGTCTGTGCAGTCAAGTGCCCAGGGAGTCTGCCTCTTTTGTGCTTACAAGCAAGTAGCTTCTGTGTGCACGCCACACACATTAGTGCACAGCCAGGCACCGTGACAGTGGGCAGTGGGAAGTTTTAACAGACTGAACCTAACTATTGGGTGGGTCTGTGCAGTCAAGCGCCCAGGGAGTCTGCCTCTTTTGTGCTTACAAGCAAGCAGCTTCTGTATGCACGCCACACACATTAGTGCACAGCCAGGCACCGTGACAGTGGGCAGTGGGTAGTTTTAACAGACTGAACCTAACTATTGGGTGGGTCTGTGCAGTCAAGTGCCCAGGGAGCCTGCCTCTTTTGTGCTTACAAGCAAGCAGCTTCTGTGTGCACGCTGTACACATTAGTGCACAGCTAGGCACCGTGACAGTGGGCAGTGGGTAGCTTTCACAGACTGAACCTAACAATTGGATGGGTCTGTGCAGTCTAGTGCCAAGGGAATCTGCCTCTTTTGTGCTTACAAGCAAGCAGCTTCTGTGTGCACGCCACGCACATTAGTGCACAGCCAGGCACCGTGACAGTGGGCAGTGTTACTACTCAGTGACATTAAATCCATAATGTCAGGGAAAGAGAGATGTAGTCGAGTGATTGGGACTGGCAGAGGAGGCACCTCAAAAGACACTAGTGCAACAACACCAGTACAGCTAAAAAGGCAACTGTCGCACTCTAAACTCTTTGTAGGGGATGGCAGTTCCATGCCAAAAAAAATGAAATCTGACCATGATACATCGCCATCACCACCACATGTTTCTGGCCCTGTAGTTTTGGAGGTGAGGGAAGGGGAGGCAGAGTCATGCCAGACAAAATGTAGACACCCAAAAGCAGCAGAGGGACAGAAGTCTCAACTAACACTTAGCGTTGACAAGGTAGCCAGTCACTGTTTGCTTCTGATTCAGATGAAGAATCTTCTTGTGTGGGATTCTCATCAGAAACGGAAGAAGTAATAGCTGACAAATCTTCGGTAGAATCAGTTAGCCCTGTCTTAGCCTCCACAAATGTGTAGCAGGGGAGAGATAAAAGTGATAACGAGGAGGAGAAAGAGCAGTCAGCACAGGCACAGAGGGTGACTGAGGCCCCCTCTGGCATTGCTTCTCAGGGTGCACCCACTACCTCAGCTCCAGTGCCAGCATTCACCCCCAAGGTGTTAGAGAGGGGAGGATCACGAAAGACATCTGCGATCTAGAGACACTTTAAAGTGATGGAAGACCTGCGTTATGCTCGGTGTAATTACTGTGCCAGGGATATTAGCAGAGGCAAGCAAATGGGACATCTATCTAATTTTGGCATGAACCATCATATGAAGAGGCAACACCCAACAAGATTACTGCCATCTGGGGATGGTGGCAGTACCAGTGGGGGGACCCCTTCCAACCAGTGTGCAGTGGTAGGAAAGCAGCAGAGTCAGCCCACGCCCTCATCCCCTTCTAGCAGTCAGGTGGCAGGCCAGCAACCCCCTGACATGTGGCAGAAGCGACAATCCACCATGGAGGAAATGGGGTGGAGTGCGGTAACGCTATCTTGGGGTAGGAGGCAGGCAGCCTCAAAAGTTGTAACCAGGACCATTGGGGAAATGATTGCCCTTGATGACCAGCCCTTGCAGTTAGTGGAGAATGTGGGTTTCAAGGGTTTTTTGAAGGTCGTACTTCCTAATTACAAAATCCCCTGCAGAATCACATTTAGTAGAAAGGTCATCCCCAGCCTATACAAGCAGTGTCGCAGTCGCAGTCGCATGCAAGCACTGCTAGCTAAGGCAGAGGGAAGATTGCATTTCACCTGCGATATCTGGACCGCCATGAATGCTGCACACTCTTACCTCTCTCTGACAGCACACTGGTGGGACATGGCTAAGGCAGGGGCAGCCAACAGCTCTATTACTGAAGAAGTATCAGGGTGGAGGTGGGCTTTACTGCACACCCATCTGACGGACCAGGCCCATACTGCAGCCAATATTCTAGCATGCATCAGACAGATGCTGGAAGGCTGGCAACTACACCAGCGAGACAGGAAAATGCAGGCAGGGTTCTTTGTCACAGACAATGGTGCAAACATTTTTAAGGCAATAACCGATGGGTGCTTTAAGAACATCCAATGTTTTGCACACACTGCACCTGGTAATGAAGTCAGCTCTGGGCTTGGAGTCCAATGACAAAGAGAATAAATACCTGCATAGGTTAATACAGAAGTGCAGGAACATAGCAGCACACTTCCACAGAAGTGTCAAGGCGGGGCAGGTTCTCCGACAAAAGCAGACTGATTTGGATATGCCTCACAAGCATCTCATTCAAGACATTGCCACCCGGTGGAATTCCACCTTTATGATGCTGGAGAGGTTACTGGAGCTGCAGACACCCCTTCATGAACTTTCTGGTACAATGGACATAGGTGTGCAGAATCCCCTAGGGCATCATGATTGGTTAGTCATGAGTTAGCTGGTAAAAATCCTGCAGCCCTTCAAGGATGTCATGGAGGAGCTGAGTTCCAGAAGTGCCACCTTGGCTGACATCATCCCTATAGTTAATTTCCTGGATGAACATTTGGAGGCCTTTAAACAGGAAGAGGGAATGACAGCTGAGGTGCTGCAGTGTCTGGACGTTTTGCAGCAGCAGGTGAAAGACAGATTAAGGCCTTTAACAGATGACTGCATGTACATGCTCGCCTCAGTCTGTGATCCCCGTGTGAAAGGGAAACTCGCCCTACAGTCCAATTGCCTGTCATTTGTGAAGGAACTGCTGTTAGCAAAAGTCCGTGAACAGGAGCGCCATAGGCGGAGACAGATTAGGTTTGAAGCAGAGGTGGAAACAGCAGGCACGTCAGAGAGTTGTGCTGCTAGCCCAAGCAGGAGCAGCACTCTGTCAGCAAAAGATAGTACCTCCTCCTCCACGTCAGACCGCCCAAGGCATTTTGCCCATAAAGATTCATCAGTTGTGCAACGGGTGAGAGAGAAAGCAGCTGGCATGAGTGACTCTGAGCCCGCCCAAGCAAAGGAGACACCAGCACAGCTGTCAGTGATGCGGTATCTCTCACAGCCGATAGAGAAAATGCAGACAGATCCACTGGCATATTGGGCACACAAGTCCACTGTCTGGCCACAACTAGCCAAAGTGGCTCAGTGATATCTGTCATGTCCACCAACCAGTGTGCCCAGTGAACGTGTCTTTTCAATGACAGGGGATATCATGAGCCCTCACCGCTCAAGGCTGGCACCAGAGTTGATGGAAATGCTAGTGTTTTTGAAAGTAAACCTGCCTTTGCTTGGGTTTCCAAATTTTCCCTGTGAATAGCAAGATGAATAAAAGCAATTCAAAGCCTTGCAGCAGCTCCAATTGCCTCATATACTCCAGATAATATAAGCACTGCAGCACATGTACCTGACATGAAACGCTGTGCCTGACCATCCACTGCCCTGTCTGTACGTCCCTACAAGGGCCTGACCTCAAACACTGTGCCTGACCGTCAACTGTTCAGGCGTTATGTTCCTACAAGTGTTTGACCTTGATTGCTCTGCCTGTCCATCCAGGCCTTATGTCCCTAGGTGGGATTGACTTCTGTCCTCGACTGCTCTGCCTGTCCGTCCAGGCCTTATGTTCCTACAAGTGTTTGACCTTGATTGCTGTGCCTGTCAGTCCAGGCCTTATGTTCCTGCAAGTGTTTGACCTCGATTGCTGTGCCTGTCAGTCCAGGCCTTATGTTCCTGCAAGTGTTTGACCTCGATTGCTGTGCCTGTCAGTCCAGGCCTTATGTCCCTAGGTGGGATTGACTTCTGTCCTGGACTGCTTTGCCTGTCCGTCCAGGCCTTATGTTCCTACAAGTGTTTGACCTTGATTGGTCTGCCTGTCTGTCTAGGCATTATGTCTAGTCCTAATGGCTGAACCCTCGTTGCAAAGGGAAATCTCAGTCTCTGGCAATTAAAACTAGTACTCCTTCACAGCATTGATCGTTAAATAAAACAAAGAGTTTTCTTTAGTTTCAGGGCAGAGAAGAGAACTTCCTTCGTCTTGCTTATGAAGTCATGATCTGTTTGCAAATGATTTAATCCAAACAATTTGTACCATTATACATTCTAGTGGCCAATCCATTCCAAGCGAGTCCTTTCCTGCTCTTGGGAAAGGGAACTCTCCCCGGTGTTGCAGCCTATCTCTTAGGACCTGTTGACCCATGTTGAACCACTGTTCACATGGCACCCTGCTCCCTGTCACCATGCTTTGAAGGCTCGTGCTCCACTCTAGGGGCCAACCCATTCCAAGGAAGTCCTTTCCTGCTCTTGGGAAAGAGAACTCTCCCCGGTGTTGCAGCTTATCTCTTAGGACCTGTTGACCCATGTTGAACTGCTGTTTAGGGGTGAACCCATTCTTGGGAGACCTTTCCTGCTCATAGGAAAGGGAACTCTCCATGGGTGTAGCCTGCCTGTTTCTACTGTCCTATGTTGAACCGCTGTTTGTTTACATGGCAACCTCCTCCGCCTCCGCATTGACAATTGTCGTATGTCTATTCAAGTTTCATATCACCAAAATGCCAGGAAGAGTGCAGATGATAGCACATATCAAATCTTGATTCTTCTAAAGTATACTTCATCTGTATGTACTCTTTTCTATCCGTGTTGCTAGGTGCCAAGCACACTTTATTAATACTTCTTCTTAGTTTCGGAATAGTAAAGTTCTTCAAAGCCTCTGTTTCTACTAAAACAACAGCTGGCATTTGGGATTTTACTTCACTTGATGAAGACATTTTTATTAGTGTTTTACCTCCGGTCATTTCTTCCATTTTGAAATCAGCCTCTTTCTATGCCAAGCAGTACTCTGACTGCTTTCTGGCCTACGAGTCTTTTGTCAAGGATATTCTCACACCCTGGGGATCCCGGGTGTAGCCTGCCTGTTTCTCCCCTCCGACCCATATTGAACCACTGTGTTTACATGGTTACCTCCTCCGCTTCGGCCCTGACAATTCTCATTTTTATATTCAATTTTCATATCACCAAAATGCCAGGAAGACTGGGGTGGGGGATCCGCCAAATCCCGGTCCGACCGACCGTCCCGCCAGGTTGAATCCTCCGGGTGGACTGCACGGAACACACCCATTTACCTCTTAACGGTTTCACGCCCTCTTGAACTTTCTCTTCAAAGTACTTTCAACTTTCTCTTACGGTACTTGTCGACAATCGGTCTCGTGCCGGTATTTAGCCTTAGATGGAGTTTACCACACGCTTTGGGCTGCACTCCCAAAAAGTTCTTCAAACCCTCTGTTTCTACTAAAACAACAGCTGGCATTTGGGATTTTACTTCACTTGATGAAGACATTTTTATTAGTGTTTTACCTCCAGTTGTTTCTTCCATTTTGAAATCAGCCTCTTTCTATGCCAAGCAGTACTCTGACTGCATTCCGGCCTACCTGTCTTTTGTCAAGGTTATTCTCACACTACAGTCCCTCGGGGTCCCATGTGTAGCCTGCCTGTATCTGCCCTCTGTCCCATGTTGAACTGCTGTTTAGGGGCGAACCCATTCTAGGGAGCCCTTTCCTGCTTGTAGGAAAGGGAACTCTCCCCGGGTGTAGCCTTCCTGTTTCTACTGTCCCATGTTGAACCGCTGTTTAGGGGTGAACCCATTCTAGGGAGCCCTTTCCTGCTCATAAGAAAGGGAACTCTCCCCGGGTGTAGCCTGCCTGTTTCTACCCTCTGACCCATGTTGAACCGCTGTTCCATTTTGAAATCAGCTTCTTTCTATGCCAAGCTGTACTCTGACTGCTTTCCGGCCTACCTGTCTTTTGTCAAGGTTATTCTCACACTACAGTCCCTCGGGGTCCCGTGTGCAGCCAGCCTGATTTTAAAAGACCAGCGAGAGCCCACTGGACCCCAATGGAAACCCCCCACTTTAGAGGCGAACCCATTCTAGGGAGCCCTTTCCGGCTTGTAAGAAAGGGAACTCTCCCCGGGTGTAGCCTGCCTGTTTCTACTGTCCCATGTTAAACCGCTGTTTAGGGGTGAACCCATTCTAGGGAGCCCTTTGCTGCTCATAGGAAAGGGAACTCTCCCCGGGTGTAGCCTGCCTGTTTCTACCCTCTGACCCATGTTGAACCGCTGTTCCATTTTGAAATCAGCCTCTTTCTATGCCAAGCTGTACTCAGACTGCTTTCTGGCCTACCTGTCTTTTGTCAAGGTTATTCTCACACTACAGTCCCTCGGGGTCCCGTGTGTAGCCTGCCTGTATCTGCCCTCTGTCCCATGTTGAATCGCTGTTTAGGGGTGAACCCTTTCTAGGGAGCCCTTTCCTGCTCATAGGAAAGGGAACTCTCCCCAGGGCTCTTGTTTGAATATTAGCTACTACCACCAAAATTGGCACCCGCAGATGCTCCACTCCACCCAGGCATAGTTCATCATGTTTCAAGTCCTAGCACTCGTGTTATGCTCCCTAGTCCCTGTTTCAAGACGGGTCGGGTGCACAGTATGCACAGTTGACAGTCCCACCACATGCTGAGCCTCATCTTGTCTTACCTCCTTGTCTTTCCCTTATCAAACCACAGGGAACTGACTATCTTGGCTCTGCCAGCCTGTCTTGCCCCTATCAACTTTTTGCCACTCTGCCTTGCTGCCAATCGGAACCGGTTCCGATTCAAATTTTAAAATTTTTATCGTCTGGCCCGATTGGGTTTTTGTTTATCGGCTGCGCTCGAGCCGATAAACAAAAAACCCACCCGACCCTTAAAAACTGACCCCTTAGCTTCCCCCACCCTCCCGACCCGATTTTTAAAGGGTCAGTGGGTTTTATTTTATCGGGCCATCAGCGCCATTTTTATTAGTGGCATCAAAATGGCGCCGATGGCTCGAGAGCGGGAGATCGGTCCTGGGGCTTCCACTGGACCACCAGGTACACGTAAAACGTTTTGGGGGGGGGGGGGTTCGGGAGGGTGGGGGAAGGTAAGGGTTTAGTTTTAAAGGGTTGGGGTGGGTTTAGGGGTTGTTTTGGTGTGCCGGTTTTCCCGCCTCCCCCCAAATCCCCGATTTACGATTTTTCATGATAAATCAGGGGAATTGCTATTGTATCACGCACTCTAATGATTTTTGATGATTTAAAAAATATCGGACAATTTTTTAAATCGTCAAAAAACGATTCACATCCCTATTAGTAATTGGGAAGAAAAATAGAATATCATCTGCATAGATGAGCCCTGAGGAACTCCTACAGAGAGTGAATGCTCTTTGGACTTCGAATTCCTCAACACAACCTTAAATGAACGATTTTCTAAAAACAATTTAAATTATCAGTATACCATAGACTCTATCCTTAGATTTTTTAATCGCATCAAGAGAATTTCATGACTTAAAGTGTCAAAGGCACTAGAGGAGTCCAGTAACACCAGTAAATAAACTGTGCCTGAGTAGAAACCTTTCTGAATGCTATGAAAAAGTGTCCAGCAAAAGAGTTTTGGTACTATATTGGGGGCAGAATCCGAATTGAGGGTTATTCCTGTACCTGTTTAAATACTATTTACTCTGGCAATTTAGATAAAAGAGGTAAAATAGACACTGGACGGTAGTTTGATAACTTAGGGGCCGATGCAATACAGTGCGCTCAGCCGAGCACACTGTATAACCCGCACTCTGACGCAGGTTAAATAGGCGCTGATCCACCCCCTAATGCAATAGGGGAATTAGCGTTTATTGAATCCGCGTCGGACATGGAGTGAATGCAATAGCACTCATCACATGCAAATGCATGTGAATGAGGCTATTACTCATTCACTCTGCATGCAAAAAAATAAATGGGCGTCTCAGATGCACATTTAACGCTCAGCTATTAACACCTGCCTGGAGCAAGCATTAATAGCTGAGGGCACTGAAAAGACATACAGAAAAGCAGAAAAAAATTGCTTTTCTGTACTTCTTTTCTTAAGTAAAAAAAAAAATAAAAATAACTTGGCAGACCGCCGAGTTATGAAGACCGACGCCGGTAAACTTGGCATTGGTTTTCATAACCGGCCGTCTGCCAGTAATGAAAACTGAGGCAGAGTTTATCAACAGCACAACCTTAGGGCCTCCTTGCTAGCGCTACCCCCTAATTTGGGTATTGCATAGTGCCCCTCTTGCGGGCACCATGTACACATTAGTAAAGCGGGCACTGACATTTCAACACCCACTTTCTGCGCTTTATATTGCATCGGCCCCTTAGTCAGATCTGCACTAGTATTTTTAACCAGAGGATATGTTGCAGCTCTTTATAGTTCAATTGGAACATAGCCCTCTGTAAATGAGGCATTTATCAATCTAATTATGAAAGGAATAACCTCAGAATCCAAACTTTTTATAATAGCAGAGGAGCAGGAATTAAGATTGCAAAAGTTACCCTTTTGTTTACGTAATATAGCAGACACTTCTAATTGGCCTGCTGGGATAAATTCTATCCAAGAAACTGAACTCTCTTGCAAATATTCTGGATCTGTTTGAGGCAAATCCTCCAATGACTTAATTATATCAACTATTTTTTAAGAGAAAAATACCACAAATCATTCACATGATTCCTTTGTGTGAGCTATAGGATTTTGAACTGGGGCCTTTGATACTGTCCGCACAATATTAAACAGTTCTTGTGAACGTGAAGCTGCAGCAGAGATCTGCTCTGAATACCATTTACATTGAGCCTGATCTATATTTTCTCTATAATAGCTCAGCTTCACACAATATCTATTGAAAGTCTCTTCCGACTTACTCTTCCACCATTTACGCTCCGCTCTACGAAGCTCTTGATTTAAGTTCCTCAAAATAGGCAAAAACCGAAAAGCAGATCTATGACTCTTAAATACTCTCCTCTAAATTGGAGCACACTTATCCTAAGAAATATGTAAAGATTTTTCCAATGATCCGCTAGACTTCCAACCTCTTCAGATACTGGGTCTGAAGGGAGTGGGAAGCATTTTTCCCTTAATAACGCTATATCTATTGGAGGTCTTCTAACGATAATATATTTTTAGCTGATCTATCTAATTGTAACTTTGGGTGAAACAGTTTACAATGAATCAAATAGTGACCTTACCAAGAAACTTCACTGATATCTTCACAAAAATAACCTATCCAGTTATTAGGCATAAAAACTAAATCTAGCATATGGCCTTGATTGTGAGTAGGGGAATGTACTATTTCCTAGCGTGTAGCAGATGGACTCAGGACCAATGGGTATAGTGTACTCCTGCTAGCAGTTGGAGACAGATCAGATTTCAATCTGACATCAGCCCCTAGTACATATACCCCTGCAGGAAGTGCAGCTCTTCAGTATTTTCCGTCTCCATAGCAGTTAGGGACTATCTGCACGCTCTCACAGCGTTAGAACCAAATTCAAAGAAGAAAACCAAAATTTAAAGGAGAAACCTACCTGAAGACGAGCCCCGCTCTCCTGCGGTGATACCCTTGGGTCCCTCCCCCAGTTGAGATTCCCGAGGTGATTTCCATGGTCCCTTGGAGGTAAGCCTCGGTCCGGCGGCTGAATCGCGATGAGGACCTAGCCTCCGATCCTCGGGCGCGGCGGAGAGGCAGCGGGTGCACCCTCGAGTGCGGCGGTGAAGGTATTGGCCCTCTCCCCCTGCAGCTGGAGACTGCCCAGGACAAAACCGGGAAGCACCGAAGACAAGCTAAGGCAGAAATCTTCTGCTTTAATACGGTCTCCGAGGATCGAGGAGAAGCACAGGCCACCGGCTGGGACCAGTGCCACCGGGTTGATCCGCCCTAGCAGGGAGTACCCTGGACCTAGCAGATCCCAGTGGGACCTCCCCACAGATGGGGACCCCCAGGGAACCAGCGCCCCTCAGCTTGGATCCAGCGTCAATCTCATGGGTGGAGTTCTTCAAGGGGATTCACGCCTTTGTTCAAATGCAAACTGAACCTCCGGCTGGTCAGCCACATGCTCCGCCAGAGGACCCTCAGGCCCCAGGCCCTTCAAGACCTAGGCACAGGCTTCCACTACCCAGAAGCCCCACCTAAGGGGGACACGGACATCTCTGAAGAGGAAGCCGAGCCCCTAGAAGAGGGGGAGCCCCCCCCCCGGGACAGAGCCGCACCAAACCATGAGACACTTCTTCACAAAGGACGAGCTCCCGGACCTGGTCACCCAATGTCTGATGGACCTCGCTATCCCGGGCCCAGGTACTTCGGGGGAACCTAAACCGAACCCCCTGCTGGAGGGTCTTTGTCAGACCTCTCACCATTTCCCTCTGTTAAAAGTGGCACAACAGCTGATTGACCTGGAATGGAATGCTCCGGAGTCCACATTCAAAGGGGGACAAGCTTAGGCTGCCATGTACCCCCTGGACCCAGCAACCAAAGATCTTCTTGCATGCCCAAGAGTTGATGCCATGGTCTGCGCGATCTCCAAGTGTACTACTATCCCAGTAGAGGGAGGAGCAGCACTCAAGGATCCACATGACCGGCATCTGGAATCCATCCTCAAACAGTCATTTGACGTAGCCGCTATGTCTCTACAAATTGCGGCCTGCTGCACAGTGGTGACACGTGCCTGCTTATCCCAAACCAGAAACAACACCCCGGGAGAAGACATGGAACCAGCAGTATCAACCAGCAGAGTCATAACTCTACTGGAGAGCCTAGGATGGGTGGTCAACACAAACAAAAGTTTGCTGCAACCCTCACAGTCGCTGGAATACCTAGGAGTCCAATTCGACACCAAAGAAGACAAGGTCAACCTGACCCCCACAAGGAGATTAAAACTGTGGAACCGGCTACATACCTTGCTGAACGATCCTCATCCCACAGCATGGGATTACCTGCAAGTCCTCGGGCTGATGGCATCCACACTGGAAGTTGTGCCATGGGCGCGAGCCCACATGAGACCCCTACAGCGCTCACTTCTATCACATTGGAGTCCACGGTCCCAGAACTACACCGTACGTCTATCACTCCTGGGCAGAGTCCAGAATCAGCTATGGTGGTAGCTGTAGGCCAACCACATGAGCCGAGGATCAAGACTATCCTCTCCAACCTGGTCCTACTTACCACAGATGCCAGTCTATGAGGATGGGGAGCACACTGTGAGGAGTTAACCGCCCAAGGGCAGATGAACGCAGAAGAGGTGGGATGGAACATCAATCATCTAGAAGCGCGGGCAGTCAGACTAGCCTGTCTGCAGTTCGCTCACAGACTTTGAGACAAAGCGGTCAGAGTAATGTCAGACAACGGCACAACAGTGGCCTACATCAACCGACAGGGGGGAACCAGAAGCCAACAAGTGTCCCTAGAAATAGACCCCCTGATGGCGAGGGCGGAAGCAAATCTCCAGGAGATCTCCGCCGTCCACATCGCCGGGAAAGACAACATCACGGCAGACTTCCTCAGCAGGGAAAGTCTCGACCCAGGAGAATGGAGGCTGTCGTCTGCAGCCTTCCAAATGATAGTGAATCGTTGGGAGACACCGGACTTGCCTTCTGGCAATCAGATCCAACGCCCAAGTGTCCAGATTCTTCAGCCGCAGGTGGGAACTGCAGTCCCAAGGGATCGATGCCCTGATACAGACCTGGCCACCGGGGACCCTGCTATACGCCTTCCCGCCGTGGCACCTAATGGGCGCAATCATTCACAAGATACAACTATACAGGGGGCTAGTTCTTCTGGTGGCTCCAGATTGGCCAAGAAGATCCTGGTACGCAGACATGAGAAGGCTGCTGGCAGGGAACCCCCTACCCCTGCCTCCACACAGGGACCTGCTTCAACAAGGTCCGATCCTCCACGAGGACCCAGCTCAATTCTCTCTTACGGTCTGGCCATTGAGAGGGCCCACCTGAGAAAGAGCGGATACTCAGGGGCTGTAATCGACACCCTCCTCTGAGCAAGCAAATTCTCCACATCGTTAATGTACATAAGGATTTGGAGAGTATTTGAAGCCTGGTGCGAATACCACAACATGGGCGCAACATCCCTGGCCCTCAACTATCCATGCCTGTTACTATAGTCTGGGACTCTCAATCGTTTCCTGTCCTTGCTGTGGTGGATTCCGGAGCAGGTGGTAATTTTATCCTTAAAGTTCAACTCATGGGTATCTACCCGACCTCCCGAGACTTCCTTGTGCATTGCTTCAATCTATGGAGAACCATTACCCGATCGAATATCTTTATCCACAGAGCCAGTTTGACTTCTCACTGGTGTTGTCCATTCTGAAGAAATTGAACTTTTGGTTCTAGAGAAATCCATTCACCCAGTAATTCTGGGACTACCTTGGCTCCAACATCACTCTCCCCAATTCAATTGGGGGTCTCTCCAGCTGACAGAATGGGGCTCCGCCTGTCACAAGACTTGTCTTTATAAAGTGGCATCCCCACCAGTGGTTCATCTGGCGACCACTTCCTCAGGCATACATGCTCCCTACACAGATTTCAAAGACGTGTTCTTGAAGCAGAAGGCGGACCTCCTACCACCTCTTCGGAAATTTGATTGTTCCATCGATCTTTTGCCTGGAACCCCCCCGAGGGCATTCCTATCCTCTGTCTCTTCCTGAGACCAAGGCCATGATGGAATACATCTGGGAGAATCTTGCGAAGGGGTTCATTCACCCCTCTACCTCCCCTGCTGGCGCAGGGTTCTTTTTAATCACAAAAAAGGATGGATCTTTAAGACCACGTATCAATTACCATGGTCTGAATGTGATCACTCTCAAGGACAAGTTGCCTCTGCCCTTGATATCTGAATTGTTTGATCGGCTACACGGAGCTTCTATCTTCTCCAAGTTAGACTTATGCGGAGCCTACATCTTGGTGTGTATTCGCCCTGATGACATCTGGAAGACTGCTTTCAACACCAGAGATGGACATTACCAATATTTAGTGATGCCCTTCGGCCTTTGTAATGCACCTGAAGTTTTCCAGAGAATGATTAATGAAATCTTCAGGGATATCTTGAACATCAAAGTTGTGGCATAGCTGGATGACATTCTTATCTTCTCCAAGGACCTGTCCATGCACCGTACCAATGTTCATACTGTACTTCAATGTCTTTGGGAGAACCATTTGTTTGCGAAATTGGACAAGTGCCTGTTTGAAAAATCCAGCTTGCCCTTTCTGGGGTACATAATCTCCCAACAAGGGTTCTCGATGGATCCTGTGAAACTAAAAGGAATCCAAGACTGGCCACAACCCGTGGGACTGAAGGCACTTCAACGTTTTCTAGGATTCACCAATTACTACTGCCACTTTATACCACACTACTCTACGTTGGCGGCACCTCTTACAGCTTTAAACATTAAGGGTCAGGACACCTGAAGCTGGACCCTGGATATTTCCACCTTTCATCGCCTCAAAGAGGCTTTCCTGACAGGATCCTGTCTCCATCATCCGGACCCTAGTCGCTCCTTCCTGGTTCAGGTAGATGCTTCTGCGATTGGGGCAGGGGCAGTCTTGAACCAACGCTCTGCTTCTGGATCCATGGTTCCGTGTTCCTTCTACTCGTGCAAATTCTCTGCTGCAGAACAAAATTACAACATTGGAAACTGCAAGTTACTCACCATCAAGCTGCCTTTGGAGGAATGGTGCCCATGGCTAGAGAGTGCTCAACATATATTTACAGTGTTCACAGATCATAAAAACCTGGAACACTTGAGCAAAGCCCAATGTCTCAATGCCTGTCATCCTGATGGGCTCTGTTCTTTTCTAGATTTAACTTTGAGCTTCACTACCACCTGGCAGAGAAAAATCTCCGGGCAGATGCCCTATCACATTCATTTGAACCTGAAGACAAACCCGATGAACCTGGTCATTTTATTGACCCAGCCTGCATTTGTCTTTCGGTTACTCATCCTGTTCCTACTGGGAAAATTGTGGTGCCCCGTTGACTCCATGAAAGAGTCCTCCGGTGGGCATATGACTCTACGTTTGCCAGTCACCTATGGCGAGCGTGAACCTTAGCGTTGCTTCACTGGTTCTTCTGGTGGCCCACTATGGTCTCTGACATTAAAGCGTTCGTTGATTCCTACAGTACCTGTGCTCAACAGAAAGACCCGGTCGGGCGACCTTGGGGTTTACTCCAGCCATTTCTAGCTCCCGAAGAACCGAGGACACATTTTTCCATGGATTTTATTGTGGATTTGCCACAATCTAAAGGCCACATGGTCATATGGGTTACAATTGATAGATTCTCCAAAATGGCCCATATCGTTCCACTACCGGGCCTACCATCTGCACCTGAATTGGCACGCCAGTTCTTTCAACACATCTTCCGAGTACACGGCTTCCCAAGGACATTGTTTCTGACAGAGGCCCACAATTCATCGCCAAATATTGGTGCACCCTTTGTAAAACGTTTGGCATTAACATCAGTTTAACAACAGCATACCATGCTCAAGCCAATGGACAAGCCAAGCATACAAACTGCTCCTTGAAGTCTTTCCTCCGCGCATATATAAACGATCATCAGGACAATGGGTCGGAGCTTCTTCCTTGGGCGGAATTCTGCCACAACTCCCACATTGCCGCTGCCACTGGTACATCACCCTTTTCCATCGTTTATGGGGAAACAACCACGACCACCGCTACCCATACCATTATCGGTGCCATCTTCTGCTACGCAAACCACTGCCGATGCCCTCAAGGCACTTTGGAAACAGATGAATCTTCGCTTTTGCCAAGCCGCTTCCCGGGCCAAGAGATCTCCTGACAGCCATCGACGCTCAGCTCCTGAGTTTCTTCTTTGCCAGAAACTCTGGTTAAGCACCCATTATATTTGACTCAAGATACCATCTCAGAGGTTTGCACCAAGGTATACTGAACCTTTTTCAATCATTCGTCATGTGGGATCAGTATCTTGCCAACTCCTGCTGCCGCCTACTTTGGGAATCCACAATATATTTCACATATCACTCCTAAAACCTGTGGTCCTATCCTGGCCTCCATGAAAGGCTCCTGCACCTCCTTCAATGGTCGCAGAGACCGACACCACTTATCAGGTCCACAAAGTCCTTGATGTCCACCGTAGGGGCCGCCGGTGGGAATTCCTCCTTTCCTGGGAAGGTTACGGCCCTGAAGAAAATTTGTAGGAGCCAGCCTGTAACATCCTGGATAAGGAACTCCTTCTACAGATTCATCGTGCCCATCCAGGCAAACCCAGACCTCCAAGGTGGGGGGGCATAGAGGGGGTGGTACTGTTACGCGTGCTAGCCACAGCAGACCCACGGTTTGGCCCCCTCACCTCTTACAAATTTATCCAGCATCTGGTCCCTTGTCTCTGGCAGCTGAGGGATGCCAGCTCCATCCTTGGGCCACCCCTGGGCCTCCGGCTCTGCTGCAGCTCCTGATGCTCCATGTTGGTCCTCTCCACATGGTGAGCAGAGAGACGCTGTCCCGAACAGCGCCCCTCCCTAGGTGCGCCCGTGCACACAGCTAGTCTTTAAATAGCGCCCACAGTGAGAACCTGGCCGTGGCCCTGGATGATGATGATGTCGGCAGAGCTCCGGTATATAAGCCCGGGCTCCGCTCTCTCAAATTGCCTTTGCAACATGTCCCCTCACTAGTTGAGTACTCGTTGCCTCTTCAGTTGCTGGTTCCCAATCCTGATTGCCTTCATTCATGTTTCCTTCTTCCTGTGTTCCTCTCTCCTTCGGATTGCTAATCTGGTTTGACCTCTGCATTGCCTGACTACTCCATTGCCTCTCTCTAGCCCCGGACCTCTGCATTGCCTGACTACTCCATTGCCTCTCTCCAGCCCCAGACCTTTGCATTGCTTGACTATGTCATTTCTTCTCTCCAGCCCTGGACTTCTGCTTCGTCTGACCATCCTTTTGACTCTCTCCTCATCTAGACCTCAGCCTTGCTTGCCACTGCATCCAGTCTGTTGCCAGCCCATATCCCAGCTTGCTTAAATACACCTTTTCAGCTTTTGTCCTGGACGTGGTTCATTTAGGCTTCGGTCTGCTCTTGCTCAGGTGCCCGCTGTCAGACTGTGTTCCTACTGGCGCCCAGGTCTCCGGGACTTCACCTCATCCAGTGTAGACTGATACCTACACTAGTTGCTGCCTCTGGGCTGACCTCGATCCACCCATCGACGACCACTGATGGAGGCCACCTAAGTCAAACTGGCTCCAACACCCAAAGGCTCAACCTCCAGGGAACAAGGGCTGGTATTGGTGAAGCAGCAGCCAGCCTCCGTCCATCAGCCCTCTTTGCCTGCCAATGGTGGGGATCTGTAGGATGCCTCCTACGGGTTGCATCAACCCCACCTCAGCCCAAGTGTATACCTCCGGTGCAATCCTCTGTGCCTTATAGTATTGATAGCACTGTGCTTGTTGCCTTAACCTTTACTTAATGTCTTTGGTTACTCATGCCATTATTTCTGCTGCTTTAGCTCTCTTCTGGTGCCTTGTGGTGTCATGACATGGTTCATGCTGCTTTATACTTCTCATGATATTTTGGGATGTTCATGCTACTTTGCACCTCTCTCATGCCTTGGGGTGTTCATACAACTAATCATGCTGTTTAGCCTCTCTCATGGTATTGTGATATATTGTTCCCTCTGCTGCTGATGCTAGTCTCTAAGTTTCATAAAACCTGGATGGAAAACACCAATTAGTCAAAAATAGGTTGTATTGCTTCTTCCCCCATAAACTTTAATGTAAATGAAATAATCAACATAACTTGTGAAATGAAACAAATGCACAACACAAAGTGGCAAATAAAACAACAACATGAAATAAAATTATTTTCTAGGAATACCCCAAAAAGAAGCCCCTTTATATCTACTGTTTCTCCAGCACAGTATGCTGGATGTACTTGGAAATCTAGGCTATCATAGCATCTACAAAGGAACTGGCATCTGGAGACAGAGGACTGAATAGTCTTTTTTTCCTGACATGATAGGAGCCAGTAGCCAGGAACTGAAGAGTTGATGACAATTTCACTTCCGTGTGCAAGCTGTGACTATAACTGCATAGATCTGCAAATGGTTTCTCACTTGCTCAAACAGTTCACAGATGGTATCTTTGATCAGGTGAAAACTAAAAAGAAACTCTGTCAGCTCTTTTAGAGCTAATCTAGGAAGAAACACTTTTATTTTGATGCTCATCATCTCCTCAGCCTTTATTCAAAATAAAAGAATGTGTGTAGAATGTTGCACCATTTATTGGGGTCAATCACAAAGTTGTTGTAGTACATGAGCTTTGGAAACAACAATAGTGTTAAAACATGCCCTTATGGTAATGATTGAAACTGCAAGATGGCAGAAGTTGTCTGCATCCAACTTAGTCCTGATAGAAGTAAAGTGTATATATATATTTATGGAGCAATTGGTTCAGGAACCGACGAGAGAGGGAGCAATTTTAGATCTAATTCTCAGTGGAGCACATGACTTGGTGAGAGAGGTAACGGTGGTGGGGCCGCTTGGCAATAGTGATCATAATATGATCAAATTTGATTTAATGACTGGAAAAGGAACAGTGTGCAAATCCAAGGCTCTCTTGCTAAACTTTCAAAAGGGAAACTTTGAGAAAATGAGAAAAATTGTTAGAAAAAAAAATGAAAGGAGCAGCTACAAAAGTAAAAAATGTCCAAGAGGCGTGGTCATTGTTAAAAAATACCATTCTAGAAGCACAGTCCAGATGTATTCCACACATTAAGAAAGGTGGAAAGAAGGCAAAACAATTACCAGCATGGTTAAAAGGGGAGGTGAAAGAAGCTATTTTAGCCAAAAGATCTTCATTCAAAAATTGGAAGAAGAATCCAACAGAAGAAAATAGGATAAAGCATAAACATTGGCAAGTTAAATGTAAGACATTGATAAGACAGGCTAAGAGAGAATTTGAAAAGAAGTTGGCTGTAGAGGCAAAAACTCACAGTAAAAACCTTTTTAAATATATCTGAAGCAGAAAGCCTGTGAGGGAGTCAGTTGGACCGTTAGATGATCGAGGGGTTAAAGGGGCACTTAGAGAAGATAAGGCCATCGCGGAAAGATTAAATGATTTCTTTGCTTCGGTGTTTACTGAAGAGGATGTTGGGGAGGTACCCGTAATGGAGAAGGTTTTCATGGGTAATGATTCAGATGGACTGAATCAAATCACGGTGAACCTAGAAGATGTGGTAGGCCTGATTGACAAACTGAAGAGTAGTAAATCACCTGGACCGGATGGTATACACCCCAGAATTCTGAAGGAACTAAAAAATGAAATTTAAGACCTATTAGTAAAAATTTGCAACTTATCATTAAAATAATCCATTGTACCTGAAGACTGGAGGATAGCAAATGTAACCCCAATATTTAAAAAGGGCTCAAGGGGCGATCCGGGAAACTACAGACCGGTTAGCCTGACTTCAGTGCCAGGAAAAATAATGGAAAGTGTTCTAAACATCAAAATCACAGAACATATAGAAAGACATGGTTTAATGGAACAAAGTCAGCATGGCTTTACCCAGGGCAAGTCTTGCCTCACAAATCTGCTTCACTTTTTTGAAGGAGTTAATAAACATGTGGATAAGGGTGAACCGGTAGATATAGTATACTTGGATTTTCAGAAGGCGTTTGACAAAGTTCCTCATGAGAGGCTTCTAGGAAAAGTAAAAAGTCATGGGATAGGTGGCGATGTCCTTTCGTGGATTGCAAACTGGCTAAAAGACAGGAAACAGAGAGTAGGATTAAATGGGCAATTTTCTCAGTGGAAGGGAGTGGACAGTGGAGTGCCTCAGGGATCTGTATTGGGACCCTTACTGTTCAATATATTTATAAATGATTTGGAAAGAAATACGACGACTGAGATAATCAAATTTGCAGATGACACAAAATTGTTCAGAGTAGTTAAATCACAAGCAGATTGTGATAAATTGCAGGAAGACCTTGTGAGACTGGAAAATTGGGCATCCAAATGGCAGATGAAATTTAATGTGGATAAGTGCAAGGTGATGCATATAGGGAAAAATAACCCGTGCTATAATTACACAATGGTGGGTTCCATATTAGGTGCTACAACCCAAGAAAGAGATCTAGGTGTCATAGTGGATAACACACTGAAATCGTCGGTGCAGTGTGCTGCGGCAGTGAAAAAAGCAAACAGAATGTTGGGAATTATTAGAAAAGGAATGGTGAATAAAACGGAAAAAGTCATAATGCCTCTGTATCGCTCCATGGTGAGACCGCACCTTGAATACTGTGTACAATTCTGGTCGCCGCATCTCAAAAAAGATATAATTGCGATGGAGAAGGTACAGAGAAGGGCTACCAAAATGATAAGGGGAATGGAACAACTCCCCTATGAGGAAAGACTAAAGAGGTTAGGACTTTTCAGCTTGGAGAAGAGACGACTGAGGGGGGATATGATAGAGGTGTTTAAAATCATGAGAGGTCTAGAACGGGTAGATGTGAATAGGTTATTTACTCTTTCGGATAGTAGAAAGACTAGGGGGCACTCCATGAAGTTAGCATGGGGCACATTTAAAACTAATCGGAGAAAGTTCTTTTTTACTCAACGCACAATTAAACTCTGGAATTTGTTGCCAGCGAATGTGGTTAGTGCAGTTAGTATAGCTGTGTTTAAAAAAGGATTGGATAAGTTCTTGGAGGAGAAGTCCATTACCTGCTATTAAGTTCACTTAGAGAATAGCCACTGCCATTAGCAATGGTTACATGGAATGGACTTAGTTTTTGGGTACTTGCCAGGTTCTTATGGCCTGGATTGGCCACTGTTGGAAACAGGATGCTGGGCTTGATGGACCCTTGGTCTGACCCAGTATGGCATTTTCTTATGTTCTTATGTTCTTATGTTCTTATATTCAGTTTATAGAGCTTCTAGAGTGGTACAATAGCATGTATCCATTTTGTTAACTCAGTTATGGGAAATGGATCCTTGAGCAAAACTAAGGGTATTAGTGGAGAATCTGGCAGGACCTTCTATGTGGCTCAGTATCTTATTTTACAAATGTTTTATGAAATGATTTTTTTTTTCACTCTGAATATCAAATTCTAAAATGTTTGGTATTCTGCACAAAAAGAATATTTGCTGCTTTTTGCATTCTGCCTGTCATAAATTATTCTGTGGCCTTGAGCCAATATTAAATAGCATTGACTGCTACAATAAAGATTATTTTTGCTTATTCTATCACCATCGTGATTTTCTTACTGATAATTCACAGTCTACAGAGTAAATCAACTTCTTTACTTCAAGGAATAAAAGAGAAATGATTCAAAATGTTTAATGCAAACCCTAATTCAATTTGAATAAAACATTCCAAGTGAATCCTGTAGCTATCCTGTTCTAGTAATTGTTTAAAAGAAGATGAGATAAGTTATATTGATTTATTAATATCTAAGATGTTGTAAAACAGTTTTGAATAAAGATAATCTATTCCAATAATGTCATGCAAACCTCATTAATTTTATATTCATCATCTATATGGACTATATTGATTTGTAATATTAGAATTCCTAATACTTTCCCACAGCTCTGATACTTTGGGATTTCACGGTACACTGCATTTTATTTTTCTCTAAGTTATTTAATATCCTATGCTTATTTTTATCTAGGGTGATAAAATTTTCAAAGGTATAACTTATTCTATTGGTTAAGTCAATTACATAAGCTTTTCCGGTCTTTATGTATTCTAAATTTGAATAGATAAAAATAAGTATAAAACAATGAACTAACAAAAATTGGAAAAGACCCATTTTAGGATGATCAGAGATCACAAAACTTTCAGAAATGTCATGCCTATTAATGATTATTGTGGTAATTTTCAAAACTTTGTACTTTGATGCAAACTCTGAGAGTCCTATTAACTATGTTCTTTGCACCAATTTTTAAAGAGAAAATATACCTTTATTTTCTCTTTGAAAATTGTCCATGGAAAAAGTACCAGAAGAGGTACTTTTGGCATGACCAGGTTCTTTTGGCAAGTCCTGGGGGGGTAGGAGGGTGGGGGCTTATTCATTAGTGATACGTTGTATTCATGGGGGTTCGCCATACGTTTTGTGACCCCCACGAATACAACCAATATGGCATATAGGTTGCGGATTGCCAATACGTTGCAAACGAATGCACACCCCTAATAAAATGCATACTTATTTCCAGAGAAATACACTAAGGGCCAGATTTTCAAAAGCATTTACTCGAGCAAAACTGGTTTTTGCTCGAGTAAATACACTTTACTCAAGTAAGTGGGCTTTTCAAAATTGCTACAATATATGCCATTGAATTGTCCATAGGATTTACTCAAGTAAGTGCACTTTACTCGAGTAAATAGCTTTTGAAAATTGCTATGATAGTATGTCACATTTACATGCGTAACTCCTTTGAAAATGACCCCCTAAGCATTTACATGGATATCTCAACAGTATTTTTGCTCCTCTAGCCAAAATTTCCATTCTCATTTCAAGAAATTTTTTTCTACACATTTGAGTAACCCTTGCAGGATCTGGGTAAGTCCACACTTTTTGACCATGAAACAGCATGGAACGTTTATGCAAGAAAAATCTTAATACAACATACTTATCTGACACAAATATAAATTATACCAATAAAGTAGACCTCTTCGTCAATACTGTATGTATAGAAAGCTCTAATACATCTGATAGAACCATCTTTAAACCTGTTGATCTTCAAGTTGCTCCTTATCTCACTCAAACAATGGTAAATAAAATAATGAATTTGTGAAATCACAGGTAAAGAATCCACAGGAAATCCTAAAATTTGAGTAAAATATGATTTAAACATTTCAAGAAGGTGTTATCTGTTTAACATAAGGGAAATTAATTACCCGCAAATTCAGTGCTTTCAAAACATTTTCCATATTCTCAAGCTTTTTTTGCTTGAATAAACGACTGAATCAGTCCTTGTTGTATGTTCTCTAAAGCTGTTAAACGAACACTCATCTACTATCTCAGCAGACTTCTTAGCAATACTATCGGTAGACAATAAACATTGATTTGTATCCAAAGTTATTTTTGTCAGCGTGATTATCGCAGACTCCAAAGATACTAAAGGGATGTGAATCGTTTTTTGAAGATTTAAAATATCGTCCGATATATTTTAAATCATCAAAAATCGTTAGAGCCGCGATACAATAACAATTCCCCCGATTTATCGTCAAAAAATCGTAAATCGGGGGAAGGGGGAGGGGAAGGGGGAGGGCGGGAAAACCGGCACACTAAAACAACCCTAAAACCCACCCCGACCCTTTAAAATAAATCCCCCACCCTCCCGAACCCCCCCAAAATGCCTTAAATTACCTGGGGTCCAGAGGAAGGGACCCGGTGTGATCTTTTACTCTCGGACCTCCGGTGCTTGTAGAAATGGCGCTGGCGCTACCTTTGGTTTTTCCGTATGGAAAAACGATTCGCGGCAGGACATCACTCCCGGACCCCCGCTGGACCCCCAGGGACTTTTGGCCAGCTTGGGGGGGCCTCCTGACCCCCACAAGGCCAAAAGTCCAGCTGGGGTCCGGAACGACCTCCTGTAGTCGAATCGTGTTGTCTACGGCCGGCGCCATTTTGCGCAAAATGGCGGCGCAAAATGGCGCCGGCCGTAGACAACACGATTCGACTGCAGGAGGTCATTCTGGACCCCCGCTGGACTTTTGGCAAGTCTTGTGGGGGTCAGGAGGCCCCCCCAAGCTGGCCAAAAGTCCCTGGGGGTCCAGCGGGGGTCCGGGAGCGATCTCCTGCCGCGAATCGTTTTTCCATACGGAAAAACGATTTGCATGCAGGAAGTCGTTCCCGGACCTCCGCTGGAATTTTGGCAAGTCTTGTGGGGGTCAGGAGGCCTCCCCAAGCTGGCCAAAAGTTCCTGGGGGTCCAGCGGGGGTCCGGGAGCGATCTCCTATGCTCCTGACCTCGGGGGACAAAAAACAAAATGGCGCCGGCGCTACCTTTGACCTGTCATATGACAAGGCAAAGGTAGCGCCGGCGCCATTTCTACAAGCACCGGAGGTCCGAGAGTAAAAGATCACACCGGGACCCTTCCTCTGGACCCCAGGTAATTTAAGGCATTTTGGGGGAGTTTGAGAGGGTGGGGGATTTATTTTAAAGGGTCAGGGTGGGTTTTAGGGTTGTTTTAGTGTGCCGGTTTTCCCGCCCTCCCCCCCACTAGACCCCAGGTAATTTAAGGCATTTGGGGGGGGTTCGGGAGGGTTGGGGATTTATTTTAAAGGGTCGGGTGGGATTTAGGGATGTTTTAGTGTGCCGGTTTTCGATTTACACGATTTTCATGATTTTTACGATATTTAAAAAACCCAAATGGCGACGATCCGATTCCCTCCACCTCCCAGCCGAAATCGATCGTTAAGACAATCAATCACACGATTCACATCTCTAGATACTAATGCAAATCATAAAGGGGTGGATTTTAAAAGCCCTGCTCGCGTAAATCCGCCCGGATTTACGCGAGCAGGGCCTTGCGCACTGGCACGCCTATTTTCCATAGGCCTGCCGGCGCGTGCAGAGCCCCGGGACTCGCGTAAGTGCCGGGGTTTTTCGAGGGGGCGTGTCGGGGGTGTGTCTGGGGCGGGGCCGATCGGTGCAGCGTTTTGGGGCGGGACGTGGCATTTCGGGGGCGGGCCCGGGGGCGTGGTTTCGGCCCGGGGTGGTCCGGGGGCGTGGCCGTGCCCTCCGGAACCACCCCCAGGTCGCGTCTCGGCGCGCTAGCGGCCCGCTGGTGCGCGGGGATTTACTTCTCCCTCCGGGAGGCGTAAATCCCTCGACAAAGGTAGGGGGGGTTTAGATAGGGCCGGGGGGGTGGGTTAGAAAGAGGAAGGGAGGGAAAGGTGAGGGGAGGGCGAAAGCGAGTTTCCTCCGAGGCCGCTCTGATTTCGGAGCGGCCTTGGAGGGAACGGAGGCAGGCTGCGCGGCTTGGCGAGCGCCGGCTGCACAAAATCAGCAGCCTTGCGCGCGCCGATCCTGGATTTTAGCAGATACGCGCGGCTACGCGCGTATCTACTAAAATCCAGCGTACTTTTGTTTGCGCCTGGTGCGCCAACAAAAGTACGTGAAGGCGCACTTTTTTAAAATCTACCCCTAAGAGTCCATAGCAATCATGGCAGGTTTCGTCAAGGGATTCCTAGTTGTTAAGCATACCTTCGAATCACAATCTCCTTCTCCAAAAGGGTCAACCACACCTTCCCCAATTCCTGAGGCTCCAACTGTGTCAGTACGCACCAGGGTCCAGCCAGGACTCTCAGTGAATATATCAGGAGACACCACCCCTTCTCTCTACGGGGCCTCTTGTTCAGTCTCTACTCCAACTCCAAATGCAAGGGGTGGGGAACTTGCAGAGAAGATGGTCTAGCAAGTGGTGGGCAGGGTGGAATAAGTGCGCCAGGGCTTAGAGATATTTCTTCAGCCAGACAAGCCAACTCCTGCTCTGAGTTGGATTTCTCAGCGGCTGCATCTCCCAGCAAAGTCACCGATGAAACTGCAAAAAAGTTATCAATCCGTGGCTGCTGACCTGCCTGTATCGGAGAAGAGACAATATTTTCTCTAATCTTCACCTTCCTTTTGGTGTGAGGCATAGTACGGTAATAATATCAGAAGAAAAAGGGAGACAAATGGAGAGCAACTTTCAGTGTGCTTCCTGGGTAGTGGTCATCTTGTCTCTCAACATTCCATCTTTTCTAATCCTTTTAGCTGTTGTCACACTGTGTTAATTTGCACAAGTTTTTAATTTTTTTTTAACATCTCACTGTCACTGTCACCAATCTAGAGTCTTTTGCATCTCCTTCTTCATTCATGGAAGGCAGGCTGTTGCCTGGCAGTGGCTGTGTTTACAGTGATTTATTAAATATTAAACGTGTTGCTATGCAAATCAATGTCATACCAGCACTACTAACTGTCCCAAAGTACCTAAAATAGAGAGGCTATTTTAACTTATAGAAACATGGAAATGACGGCAGAAGAAGACCAAACGGCCCATCCAGTCTGCCCAGCAAGCTTCACACATTTTTTCTCATACTTATCTGTTTCTCTTAGCTCTTTGGTTCTATTTCCCTTCCACCCCCACCATTAATGTAGAGAGCACTGATGGAGCTGCATCCAAGTGAAATATCAAGCTTGATTAGTTAGGGGTAGTAGGGGAAGTAACCGCCGCAATAAGCAAGCTACACCCATGCTTATTTGTTTTACCCAGACTATGTTATTCATCCCTTATTGGTTGTTTTTCTTCTCCCCTGCCGTTGAAGCAGGGAGCTATGCTGGATATGCGTGAAGTATCAGTTTTTCTTCTCCCCTGCCGTTGAAGCAGAGAGCTATGCTGGATATGCGTGAAGTATCAGTTTTTCTTCTCCCCTGCTGTTAAAGCAGAGAGCTATGCTGGAAATGCATTGAAAGTGAAGTATCAGGCTTATTTGGTTTGGGGTAGTAACCGCGGTAACAAGCCAGCTACTCCCCGCTTTGTGAGTGTGAATCCTTTTTTCTTCTCCCCTGCCGTTGAAGCAGAGAGCTATGCTGGATATGCGTGAAGTATCAGTTTTTCTTCTCCCCTGCCGTTGAAGCAGGGAGCTATGCTGGATATGCGTGAAGTATCAGTTTTTCGTCTCCCCTGCCATTGAAGCAGAGAGCTATGCTGGATATGCGTGAAGTATCAGTTCACGCATATCCAACTCTCTGTGTCTTTGTCTGTGTGTACTGTGTGCAAGAGTCAGTGTTTCCACAAAGAGAGCAGTCTGTGCCAGTCACCACCACAGGTACAGCCAAACACTTTGTGGATTAATTTATTTTGTTACTGCATTTATTATTATTACATGGCTGTGCAACTAGTGCTCACATACATTGTAGGGCATTATAACATTCTTTGCTATTTCTGTGTGTGTGTGTGGGTGTGTGTGTGTTCAGTGCACAAGTCAGCAGAGCAAAATACTAAAATTGTTCTACCATAGTCTATTCTCTCTGTTTGATGATCAAGGTTACACAGAGGGATCACTATAGTCACACTAGTGTCAGTGTATCACACACACATCCGCTTCATTTTAAGAAATAAAGATTAAAACATCTTCTGTCCAGAACTGAGGCAGAAAAAATCCCAACATGTCAGGCAAAGGTGCGAGGGGAAATGAAAAGCCCACAGTTGTTGGTAGGGGATTTGTTAGCAAGACAACAGTGAATCCCCCAACCAAAATAAAGAGGGATTTTTTTCAAATCAAAAACAACAGCAGGAGAGGCAGGCATGTCAACCCCAAAAAATTGAAATTTGGGGGAGGATATACCAGTTCCATCAGTGTCTCCATGTAATCCTGTTTGCAAATGGTGAAACCTAAAGCACCAGCAGAATAATCCCTTGTGCAAGCAGAGGCCATAAAAGCTGTTATGTCATCCTTTCCCTCTGAATCAGAGCTTGAAGAATCTCTCTTTAAAGGATTTCCTGAAGCAGAGATGGGAGAGACATTATCATTAAAATCATCCATTGTACCTGAAGACTGGAGGATAGCAAATGTAACCCCAATATTTAAAAAGGGCTCCAGGGGCGATCCGGGAAACTACAGACCGGTTAGCCTGACATCAGTGCCAGGAAAAATAGTGGAAAGTGTTCTAAACATCAAAATCACAGAACATATAGAAAGACATGGTTTAATGGAACAAAGTCAGCATGGCTTTACCCAGGACAAGTCTTGCCTCACAAATCTGCTTCACTTTTTTGAAGGAGTTAATAAACATGTGGATAAAGGTGAACCGGTAGATATAGTATACTTGGATTTTCAGAAGGCGTTTGACAAAGTTCCTCATGAGAGGCTTCTAGGAAAAGTAAAAAGTCATGGGATAGGTGGCGATGTCCTTTCGTGGATTGCAAACTGGCTAAAAGACAGGAAACAGAGAGTAGGATTAAATGGACAATTTTCTCAGTGGAAGGGAGTGGACAGTGGAGTGCCTCAGGGATCTGTATTGGGACCCTTACTTTTCAATATATTTATAAATGATCTGGAAAGAAATACGTGTGAGATAATCAAATTTGCAGATGACACAAAATTGTTCAGAGTAGTTAAATCACAAGCAGATTGTGATAAATTGCAGGAAGATCTTGTGAGACTGGAAAATTGGGCATCCAAATGGCAGATGAAATTTAATGTGGATAAGTGCAAGGTGATGCATATAGGGAAAAATAACCATTGCTATAATTACACAATGTTGGGTTCCATATTAGGTGCTACAACCCAAGAAAGAGATCTAGGTGTCATAGTGGATAACACATTGAAATCGTCGGTACAGTGTGCTGCGGCAGTCAAAAAGGCAAACAGAATGTTGGGAATTATTAGAAAGGGAATGATGAATAAAACAGAAAATGTCATAATGCCTCTGTATCGCTCCATGGTGAGACCGCACCTTAAATATTGTGTACAATTCTGGTCGCCGCATCTCAAAAAAGATATAATTGCAATGGAGAAGGTACAGAGAAGGGCTACCAAAATGATAAGGGGAATGGAACAACTCCCCTATGAGGAAAGACTAAAGAGGTTAGGACTTTTCAGCTTGGAGAAGAGACGACTGAGGGGGGATATGATAAAGGTGTTTAAAATCATGAGAGGTCTATAACGGGTAGATGTGAATCGTTTATTTACCAACTTCCCATCGCACACTCGCAACTTAGGAGTTATTATTGATAATCACCTCTCATTTAAACCATTCATCAAATCCATCATAAGAGACTGCTATTTTAAACTCCAAACAATAAAGAAACTCAGACCCCTACTACACTTCAATGATTTCCGTACAGTCCTCCAAGCTATTATTTTATCAAAGATTGACTATTGTAATGCGCTCTTACTTGGCATTCCTGCAACACACACTAAGCCACTTCAACTCCTACAAAATGCCACCACTCGGATATTGTCAAACTCAAAGAAAAGAGATCACATCACCCCCACACTTATTGAACTACACTGGCTCCCTATACAGTCACGAATTCTTTATAAAACACTCTCGATCATACATAAGAGTCTAGTAAATTCCAACCTCAACTGGCTTAACCCCCCCCCCCCTTACCTCATACCTCCAAGAGACCTACACGCCCAGCCCTCCAAGGAACACTCCATGCCCAATCTATTAAATCTTTTAAACTCTCCTCCACTATTAACAGAGCCTTTTCTCTTGCCAGCCCCACCATATGGAACTCACTGCCCCATGATATTCGCATAGAGACCTATACCCCCACTTTCAAAAAGAAACTTAAAACCTGGCTCTTTCAGCAAGCCTACTCCATCTCACCCCCTATTACATAAACCCCCCTATGAATCAGTGGCGTAGCCAGAATTGATTTTTTGGGTGGGCACAAGGTTAACATGGGTGGGCTGTAGGCATGCAGGTCTACTAGTTGTTTTTTTACTGATAAATAATGCCAAATTATGCAGCATAGCATTCACATCTACGCCTAAGTATGAGGTTTACTTAATGATACAAACATAATTCACGGTGATTTGTGGTACTTTAGCCTTCTTATTATTACGATTTTATACACGGCTCCTACCTGTCCATAAATTTTGAGAGAGCGGTTGTGTTGCTTATATTTAAATTGCTAACATCTCAAAATATAGATATATATTTTTACCTTTGTTGTCTGATCTTTGTATTTTTCTAATCAGTTGGTCCTGGTCTCTTTTTCCCATTTTTTCCCTTATAGCTCATTTCCTAATTTCTTTTCAGTGTCTTTCTTCTAATACTGTCTTCTTCCCTTCCACACACACACACACACACATACACGCTTTCTCTCACAGACTCCCTCTCACACACTCAAGCTGTCACTCTCATATGCTCTCCCCCCCCCCACCCCCCCACAAGCTCACATTCAAGTTCTCACTTTCTCACCCCTCCCCAGGCTTATATTCTTATGCACACACAGACGCACATCCAGGCACCCATTCTCACCCACACACATAAACCCAGACTCCCATTCTCACCCACAAACCCATGCTCCCAGTCTCACCCACACATATTCAAGCTCCCATTCTCATCCATACATATACACATTTAAGGTACTATTCTCACCCACACATACACACATTCAAGCACCCATTCTTATCCACATATTCAAGCTTCCATTCTCACCCACCCACACAAACCCAGGCTCTCATTCTCACCCATATATACACACATTCAAGCTCCCATTCTCACCCACCCACAAACCCAGGCACCCATTCTCACCCACACATACACACATTCAAGCTCCCATTCACCCACATATTCAAGCTTCCATTCTCACCCACATACACACTCCAGTTTTCACCCACACACACTCCCATTCTCATCCACACATACACATTCAAGCACGTGCACAGCTTCCGCTTTCTCCCCCAGAGCAGGAAGATCAGCTGCCTCTCCTGCTGCCACCGGCCTCCTGCTATCTTCGGGCGTTGGGCCGTACTGCCCGCCGAACTTCCTGTCGGGGTGGGGAGGAGCGGAAGCGCAGCGCACAACGTCCGCTTCCTCCCTCCCCCCCCCCCCAAGCAGGAAGATCGGCGGACCATACGGCCCGACGCCCGAAGAAGATAGCAGGAGGCCGGTGGCAGCAGGAGAGGCAGCTGATCTTCCTGCTCTGGGGGAGAAAGCGGAAGCTGTGCGCAGCGCTTCCGCTCCCCCAAACAGGAAGTTCGGTGGGCCGTTTGACCCGAAGATAGCAGGAGAACGGGTGGCAGCAGGAGAGGCAGCTGATCTTCCTGCATTGGGGGGGAGGAAGCGGAAGCTGCGCGCGGCGCTTCCGCTCCCTTCCCCTCAACAGGAAGACCAGTTGGCCATACGGCCGCAGCAGCGCTTCCCCCATGTGTGCTGTGATGGCGCGCGAGGCGTGGGTTCTCTTGTTCGCTGTCGCGGGGATGGGATCCCGCGACAGCCTTGCAGTTCCGGTGCCAGTTGGGTGGGCCTGGGTCTAAGTTGGGTGGGCACCTGCCCACCCAGGCCCACCCGTGGCTACGCCACTGCTATGAATGTTATACTGATATCTTGGTATGAACACCTTTATGTCTGCTGATTTTGTACTTTGCACTATCATGTATATAGTTATAGTTATAGTTATATTCCATAGCATCTACCCATTGATGCCTGTTATATGTAAGGGCTCCTCCCAAAAATTATTTATATGTTGCCTAGTTCATCATATTATATTATGTTATCTGTTATATGTACGGGCACTGCCCAATGGTTTTTTGTTCACTGTGAACCGATACGATGTGCGAACGGATATCGGTATAAAAGAAATGTTAAATAAATAAATAAATAAATAAATAAATAAATGTATGAACTTTTATATTTGATGCATTTTGCACTTGCAACTTCAATGTGGTGAGCTTTGGTTTACTTAGCCCATAGTATATATTAGCCCACTATTTTATTTTAGTGCATATGAGTAGAATGCCTAAACAGTATATCATTCTCCTTTTGCATATCTACAGTATTACCATATTACATCGGTGATGTGTAGAACTCTTCCCACAGCTGTGAAATTATCATTAATCAGGGCTTTAGAAGCATAGTAAATGGTTAGTATATAGCTCAAGGTGTTTTTAGCACTGTAATTTTGGGATGACCCTGCAGTGATGTTTATCAGGATCTGTGCAAACTTCAGACTAATACATGCAGGGGACAATTTTGAATAGCTTGCATTGTTGCAGTATGTGCATGCACTTTAAGCACATGTAACTTGCAGCCAGTATTCAAAGGGAAGCCACCCAAATTGTTTCCTTTTCAAACTAAATAACTGCAAGGTGTATATACTAAAAGTATCCTTGTACTTTGCACTTGCTATTTAGAGGGAAGGGGGAAAAGTACATGTGCCTTTGAAAATAAGATATACCCTGCTGTTTCCCTCTCTGCTAATTAGAGATGTGAATCGTTTTCCATATCGTCTTAACGATAGAAATCGTGTGGCAGGAGAAGAAAATCGTGTTTGGCACGATTATTTCGTTGAAAAATCGTTAAAAATCGTTTTTTCCGATTAGTGCGCACTAACTCGAGTTAGTGCGCACTAACTCAAAATGATACAAATAGACACTTTCCAGGTCACTGAAGGTCAGTTAGGAATGAATATGTGTTCCTATTGGCTGGCAGCCCTCTTATCTATTGATGTTACCAAGGTTACCACTGAGGTGATGGTTGGGGGGATGGGAAATGGAACTGGAAACTCATGAACACCAAGCAGAAAATGAAACAAAGTGTTCACACTTCCCAGGTCAGTAAAGGTCACTTAGGAATGAATATGTATTCCTATTGGCTGGCTGTGCTCTTATCTATTGATGTTACCAAGGTTACCACTGAGGTAATGGTTGGGGGGATGTGAAATGGAAACAGTTGGAAGCTTGACATGTGATGATCAGCACTCACGTGACTAGAACTTCTTTGTTTATTATTTTTGTTAGCAGACACGTGCATGTTGAATTTGCCAATCACTGTGCATTTTAGAAAGGTGGTCCTGGCTGGAACTGTACACAGTTCAAATATATGTAATTGATTGTTGGTAAGTGTATTTTTTAAGTAGCCACACTGGCACAAGTATGTTTACTTTTCCTCCTACTTAACTCACTAGCTCAGCTTTGTAAGAAGGGCTTCTCTGCTTGAGTGAGGGATCAGGCAGCTCCCCCCTGTCTGTGAAGCCAGCCTCTCACTAGTAATGCAGGGAGGGAGCTGTCTCAGACTTCACCATCCTCCCCCCCCCCCCCTCACCCACACACCATTCACTAGCTGGGACATGGGGGAAGTCAGGAGTGAGGGTCAGGCAGCTCCCCCCTGTCTGTGAAGCCAGCCCTCTCACTAGTAATGCAGGGAGGGAGCTGTCTCAGACTTCACCATCCTTCCCCCCCCCCCTCACCCACACACCATTCACTAGCTGGGACATGGGGGAAGTCAGGAGTGAGGGTCAGGCAGCTCCCCCCTGTCTGTGAAGCCAGCCTCTCACTAGTAATGCAGGGAGGGAGCTGTCTCAGACTTCACCATCCTCCTCCCCCCCCCCCTCACCCACACACCATTCACTAGCTGGGACATGGGGGAAGTCAGGAGTGAGGGTCAGGCAGCTCCCCCCTGTCTGTGAAGCCAGCCTATCACTAGTAATGCAGGGAGGGAGCTGTCTCAGACTGGTATCAGGGTTAGGGCACTGTGTACAGGAAGATCACAACACTCCTGGTATTAATAGGGATAGGGCACTGTAAGGGATGACTGCAGTAGATTGAATAAAGATCTGATGTTTCTGCTCTCCTCACACCAAACAAAAACAACACACAAGCAGAGAAGCCCTTCTTACAAAGCTGAGCTAGTGAGTTAAGTAGGAGGAAAAGTAAACATACTGGTGCCAGTGTGGCTACTTAAAAAATACACTTACCAACAATCAATTACATATATTTGAACTGTGTACAGTTCCAGCCAGGACCACCTTTCTAAAATGCACAGTGATTGGCAAATTCAACATGCACTAGCATTTCAGGTGCCTGCTAACAAAAATAATAAACAAACAAGTTCTAGTCACGTGAGTGCTGATCATTACATTACTTTTTTTGTCAAGCTTCCAACTGTTTCCATTTCACATCCCCCCAACCATTACCTCAGTGTTAGCCTTGGTAACATCAATAGATAAGAGCACAGCCAGCCAATAGGAATACAATTACATACATACATATTCATTCCTAAGTGACCTTTACTGACCTGGGAAGTGTGAACACTTTGTTTCATTTCTGTTGGTGTTCGTTAGTTTCCAGTTCCATTTCCCATCCCCCCAACCATCACCTCAGTGGTAACCTTGGTAACATCAATAGATAAGAGGGCAGCCAGCCAATAGGAACACATATTCATTCCTAACTGACCTTCAGTGACCTGGAAAGTGTTTATTTGTATCATTTTCAGTTAGTGCGCACTAAATCGAGTTAGTGCGCACTAACGGGGAGTTAGTGCGCACTAACTCGATTTAGTGCGCACTAACACGATTTAAGATTTTTAATGATAAATCATTAGAATTTCTATTGTATCGTGTTCTATAACGATTTAAGACGATATTAACATTATCGGACGATAATTTTAATCGTTGAAAAACGATTCACATCCCTACTGCTAATACTACTGCTGATTATTTATCATTTCTAAAGCTTTACTAGTCATAACAGTGCCCTACAGATACACATAAAACACAGTCCCTGCTTCAGGGAGCTTGCAATCTAGTAGTCAATACAAACATTCATGAAAAGAATCTATGGAAAATGTATTTATTGTAGAGAAGCACCTTGGATATAAAAGCAACTTCAAAAAGGTGAGTTTTAAAACTGGATTTGAACATGGCCAGAAAGGAACCATGACACAGCAATTCAAAAAGTTTATTCCAAGCATACGGTGCAGCAAGGTGGAAAGTGCAGTCAGGAGTTAGTGGTGGAAGAGAAAGGTGCAGATAAGAGCGACTTGCTCAATGAACAGAGTTCCACAAGGAAGTATGTAGGGAAAAAGAATATATGTAATGAGAAGCTGCAGAGTGAATGCATTAATTGAGCAGAAAATAAAATGCATGCAAAAAATATCAACGCTAAATATAAGCCATGCAGACAAATTTAGACTATAGAGCGCAGTGGAGCAAGATGGCTCAATGGAAGAACAATACAAGTCCACAGGTAGAGGTCAAGTTACCCATGTAAATGACTTTGAATATTCTACCCTCACATAGTATAATTTATTTATTGATTTATATTCCACTTTTCGTCACTTCAAAGTAGATTACATTCAGGAACTGTAGATATTTCCCTATCACCAGAAGGCTTGCAATTTAATTATTTTACTTTAGGCAATGGAAGGTAAAGTGACTTGCCCAAGGTCACAAGGAGCAGCAGTGGAATTTGAACCGGGATATAAATAGACCATAAGCAACCTAAGCATGAAAAGAAGCAGGATATTTAAAAGCAAACAATATGACCAAAGTAAAGAATGTGAACTGTTTATTCCAAAAAGAGTAGAAAGGGATTATAATATGCTATATGATTTTTTTTCTTAAAAATACTGTATAGAAGTCAATATTCAAAAGCCATTTAGATGGTTAACTCGCAAGTTATCCATGTAAATGTCTAATGTGGTATATTCAGCTGCTAATATGACTAAATTATAGCTGGACTACTTATCCGGCTATAGGGGAGACTTTTCCGAAAGGATGGGCTCCTCCATAACCAGAGTGGAACCAAGCTGCTGGCACTAACTTTCAAAAAGGAGATAGAGCAGTTTTTAAACTAGTACAAGGGGGAAAGCCGACAGTCACTCAGTAGTGCATGGCTTAGAGAAATGTATCCTTGAAGGATACTAATGAAACAGGAGAGTAAGGACATCCCACCAGAGAGGTTCCATTAAAAGTAATCATAGTCCATACGCCTATATGTAAAATATCACCAAAGCTAATGATTTCAGAATTATCCCAAGCAACTGAAAAGCAGGTTATTAAAACAAACAAAAAACACACTTTGAAATGTCTGTATGCCAATGCCAGAAGTCTAAGAAGTAAGACGGGAGAGTTAGAGTGTATAGCAGCAAATGATGAGATTGACATAATTGGCATCACAGAAATTTGGTGGAAGGAGGATAACCAATAGGACAGTGCTATATCAGGGTACAAACTATATCGCAATGATAGGGAGGATCAACTTGGCGGGGGGTGGCACTTTATGTCTGGGAGGGTACAGAGTTCAACAGGATAAAGATCATACAAGAGACTAAATGCTCAGTAGAATCTATATGGGTAGAAATCCCATATGTGTTGGGTAAGAGAATAGTGATAGGAGTATACTACCATCCACCTGGACAAAATGGTCAGACAGATGATGAAATGCTAAGAGAAATCAGGGAAGCAAACCAATTTGGCAGTGCAATAATAATGGGAGATTTCAATTACCCCAATATTGACTGGGTAAATGTAACATCAGGACTTGCTAGAGACACAAAGTTCCTAGATGTAATAAATGATTGCTTCATGGAGCAATTGGTTCAGGAACCAACAAGAGAGGGAGCTATTTTAGATTTAATTCTTAGTGGAACGCAGGATTTGGTAAGAGAGGTAATGGTGGTGGGGCCACTTGGCAACAGTGATCATAACATGATCAAATTTAAAATAATAACTGGAAGGTGGACAATAAGTAAATCTGCAGCTCTAACACTAAACTTTCAAAAGGGAAATGTTGATAAAATGAGGAAAATAGAAAAAAAACTGAAAGGTGCAGCTACAAAGGTTAAAAATGTTCAACAGGCTTGGACATTGTTTAAAAATACAATCCTAGAGGTGCAGTCTATGTGTATTCCACACATTAAGAATGGTGGAAGGAAGAAAAATGATTACCGTCATGGTTAAAAGGTGAGGTGAAAGAGGCTATTTTAGCCAAAAAAAGCATCCTTCAAAAATTGGAAGAAGGATCCAGCTGAAGAAAATAGGATAAAACATAAGCATCGTCAAGGTAAGAGTAAAACATTGATAAGACAGGCGAAGAGAGAAATTGAAATGAAGTTGGCCATAGAGGCAAAATATATTTTTTAAATATATCCAAAGCAAGAAATCTGTGAGGGAGTCGGTTGGACCATTAGATGACTGAGGGGTTAAAGGGGCTCTTAGGGAAGATAAGGTAATTGCAGAAAGACTAAATTAATTTGTTGCTTCCGTATTTACTAATGAGGATGTTGGGGAGATACCAGTTCTGGAGATGGTTTTCAGGGGTGATGAGTCAGACAAACTAAACGAAATCACTGTGAACCTGGAAGATGTAGTATGCCAGATTGACAAACTAAAGAGTAGCAAATCACCTGGACCAGATGGTATGCATCCTAGGGTACTGAATGAACTCAAAAATGAAATTTCTATCTATTAGTTAAAATTTGTAACCTATCATTAAAATCATCCATTGTACCTGAAGACTGGAGGGTGGCCAATGTAACCCCAATATTTAAAAAAGGTTCCAGGGGCGATCTGGGTAACTATAGAACAGTGAGCCTAACTTCAGTGCCGTGAAAAATAGTGGAAACTATTCTGAAGATCAAAATTGTACAGCATATAGAAAGACATGATTTAATGGAACACAGTCAACACGGATTTACCCAAGGGAAATCTTGCCTAACAAATCTGCTTCATTTTTTTGAAGGGGTTCATAAACATGTGAATAAAGGTGAACCGGTAGATGTAGTGTATTTGGATTTTCAGAAGGCGTTTGACAAAGTCCCTCATGAGAGGCTTCTACGAAAACTAAACAGTCATGGGTTAGGAGGCGATGTCCTTTCATGGATTACAAACGGGTTAAAAGACAGGAAACAGAGTAGGATTAAATGGTCAATTTTCTCAGTGGAAAAGTGCTTCAGGGATCTGTATTTGGACTGGTGCTTTTCAATATATATATAAATGATCTGGAAAGGAATATGACGAGTGAGGTTATCAAATTTGTGGATGATACAAAATTATTCAGAGTAGTTAAATCACAAGCAGACTGTGATACATTACAGGAGGACCTTGCAAGACTAGAAGACTGGGCATCCAAATTGCAGATGAAATTTAATGTGGACAAGTGCAAGGTGTTGCATATAGGGAAAAATAATCCTTGCTGTAGTTACACGATGTTAGGTTCCATATTAGGAGCTACCACCCAGGAAAAAGATCTAGGCATCATAGTGGATAATACTTTAAAATCATCGGCTCAGTGTGCTGCAGCAGTCAAAAAAGCAAACAGAATGTTAGGAATTATTAGGAAGGGAATGGTTAATAACATGGAAAATGTCATAATGCCTCTATACTGCTGCATGGTGAGACCACACCTTGAATTCTGTGTACAATTCTGGTCGCCGCATCTCAAAAAAGATATAGTTGCGATGGAGAAGGTACAGAGAAGGGCAACCAAATGGATAAAGAGGATGGAACAGCTCCCCTATGAGGAAAGGCTGAAGAGGTTAGGGCTGTTCAGCTTGGAGAAGAGACAGCTGAAGGGGGATATAATAGACGTCTTTAATATCATGAGAGGTCTTGAAAGAGTAGATGTGACTTGGTTATTTACACTTTCGAATAATAGAAGGACTAGGGTGCATTCCATGAAGTTAGCAAGTAGCACATTTAAGACTAATTGGAGGAAATTCTTTTTCACTCAACGCACAATAAAGTTCTGGAATTTGTTGCCAGAGGAGGTGGTTAGTTCAGTTAGTGTAGATGGTTTCAAAAAAGGTTTGGATAAGTTATTGGAGAAGTCCATTAACGGCTATTAATCAAGTTTACTTAGGGAATAGCCACTGCTATTAATTGCATCAGTAGCATGGGATCTTCTTAGT
This sequence comes from Rhinatrema bivittatum, assembly GCF_901001135.1. Classification (NCBI taxonomy): domain Eukaryota; kingdom Metazoa; phylum Chordata; class Amphibia; order Gymnophiona; family Rhinatrematidae; genus Rhinatrema; species Rhinatrema bivittatum. The sequence continues at coordinate 167,806,897 of NC_042619.1, read as the reverse complement.
GTTTGGATAATTGCCAGGTTGTTGTGGCCTAGTTTGGTCTCTGTTGGAAACAGTTTGCTGGGCTTGATGGACCCTTGGTGTGACCCAGCATGGCGATTTCTTATGTTCTTATATTCTTAGTTTAGCCATATAAAAAAGGGAAATTCTGGGGAGGGGCTGAGATATTTATTTATTTTATTTATTTATTTTATTTTTAGTCTTTTCTATACCGTCGTTTGGTGGGGACCGTCACAACGGTTTACAGTAAGGCACAAAAAGTAATGATCCTATGATTTGTTCATTTACATAGGTGCCATAAGGTTTGGTAACATAGGGCCTCATTTACCAATATTGCATTAAGGGGCATTTCCCATGCAAATGAGGCTTTTTTCGTGCAGCAGGAAAACTTTGTGTGCCATGATGTTTTTGCCATTCGCGAATACATTTGTGCAAATTGTGAAGTTTCCCCGGTGCACAATAAAACACCCAAGGAATCATTGCAGTGCATAATATTTCCAGACAGCCTGTTTGAGAGAGAGCGAGAGAGCGAGAGAGAGAGAGAGAACCTTGCTATAGTGTCTCTTCCCTAGACAGGTATTTGTATCCCTATGAGAGGCCCACCTAGTAACTCGAGGTGGGGATTAGGTATTAGTGTAGGGGGTTGGGGGCCACTTTCACATTCAACGTGAGACGTACGAACAGAACAGTGGTCTCTTGTGAAGATTTGATGGCCTTCGGAGTGGGGAAACTCACTCCAAGATGAGATTTGGACAATGTTCTCTCAACCTAGCTTGATGGACACTCTACCTGGACAACAACAAGCTAGGTTGAGAGAACATTGTCCAAATCTCATCTTGGAGTGAGTTTCCCCACTCCGAAGGCCATCAAATCTTCACAAGAGACTACTGTTCTGTTCGTACGTCTCATGTTGAATGTGAAAGTGGCCCCCAACCCCCTACACTAATACCTAATCCCCACCTCGAGTTACTAGGTGAGCCTCTCATAGGGATACAAATACCTGTCTAGGGAAGAGACATTATAGCAAGGTGCTCTCTCTTTTTCTCCTTCATGAATGGCAAAAACATTGCGGCACGTGAAGTTTTCCTGCTGCACGAAAAAAGGCTCATTTGCATGGAAAACGCCCCTTAATGCGATATTGGTAAATGAGGCCCAATGTTTGTTGTTAAATGTGATTAATCATGTCCATGTCTTTCCTTCTCAGTTTTAAGTACAGAATTAATTTCACAAATGTAACTTATCCATTAGTGATGGTGCTCTATATATTAAAATCTACACACTTAGTGCATTTCTGCAGTGTGTATGGTTGTTTAATTGTTCGTGCTTTGCTCATCCCTGGCTTCTATTCTCCCTTCTCTTTTTGGAAAGCTTGTTTAAATAGCCAGGTTTTTAAACTTTTTCTAAAGGTTTTGTTGTCTTTTTGTAATCTTAAATCCAAGGGCATGGAGTTCCATAGTATGGGTCCTGCCAATGATAGCACCCTCTCTCTTACTTGTGTTAGTCTTGCGGTTTTGACTGATGGTATAGTCAGGAGAGCTTTGTTTGCTGACCTTAGGTTTCTGTTATGGATGTGTACACGTAGGGCTGTATTTAACCAGTCTGCGTTTTCGTTATGTATTAACTTATGTATGGTGCACAATGTTTTGTATTGGATTCTTTGTTCAATGGGAAGCCAGTGTAGTTCAGCCAATGTTTCCATGATATGTTCTCTTTTGCTTTTGCCAGTTAAAACTCTTGCTGCTGTGTTCATTAAGACTAACCTAATTGAATGTTGGGTATATCCGGCTAGGTTAGCTGGATAACTTTAGACCTGCTTCAGGTCTAAAGTTATGAGGCTTTGTGTGACTGGATAAAGTGCTATTTAACCAAATATCTTGAAAAGATATCCGCTAAGTAGCACTGTCATCACATGCATTAATTAGCTATTGCGTGCGTTTACGCCATAATGTATTTTGATGAATGACCCTGTATGACCTATATTTTTCTGACATCGTTGTTTGTGCTTTACACTGGGGGAAAAGTGGGTAGGAGAAAGAGGAAGGGATACCTGGCAGATGTTAGGTTAGTCATGTCAACTTCTTTCCAGCGAAAAAAAACCCCTCACATGTTCTTAGCGGCACTCCCTTCATATGCCCGCAAGTTCTCTGAAGTGCTGCAATGACCTGGGGCAGACTGAAGGAAAACATCTTTGCCCTACTTTCACTTTCATGTGGAAAGATTGGATTTTACAGCACTCACATGCTGAACACAGTCCTTTCAGTTTGCCTCTTGCTCTAAAGTAACATCATACAATTCCCTTGGAAAAATAAAAACCAGGAAATACAGCGACAATGACAAATACAAATAATTCAAGCACAGCCAGAGGCATGGGAAACATTCAGTGTATCATATGGCTTGCATTTGGATTTATGTAGCAGAAAACAATTTCTACATGATTTTATCCCAGTGAGAGAAATAAAAATGGCATGGAATAGCCAGCTACTCCTTAAAAATGACAACATATTAGGGCTTTATCTGATAGCGTGCACAGTTACCAGAAAGCCAAATCACTAATATTTCACCTTTTACTTGAATCAGGATGAAATATGACTATTGCCTTAGTTTACCATAATCTGGGACCATGTTAAAAAGAAAAGCGATTCAGTTGCCATTTATATCAGGAGTACCAACTAAATCCCCTTTACATATTTTTGCATTGACTGTAGGTCAAAGTGCATGGACTTTTTAAATTTCTGTAAACAATTTTATTTTACTCATTTTTAGATGCTACTGCCAGGATATCAGCTCAAAATAACTTTTTCCCACATTTCAATCACTACGTTCTCTGGAGTATAGAGCAATTTTCAAACTCATTTACCCCTAATAAATAGTGGTTTACCTGTCTGTCTGTAAATTACCTCCTCGGGGTGGCTAAAACGTATGCACACGTTTCCATGGCATTCATGACTTTAGCATAATCGAAGGGATTATGGGCAGGATTGGAATAAATTTGTGCAGGATTGGAATAAAATGTTTGTAGGTTGCATTTTCAAATTAGAATTTATTATTTTCCACAGAAATTTCACCTCCAGAAAAGGCAGGTGAAAACAATCATGCAAACTATTCAATGGCAAACTTCTAAGGCACAATCTCTGTGTATCTAGGTAGGAAGTTTAACAATTGTCTCTTAAATACTGCCAAAATCACTTATATGACTCCCCTCTGGCAGCAATTTTCAAAAGCCAATTACTTGGGTACATCGGTCTTTTACCCTTGTGGTTTTTAAAAATTGTCCTCCCTCCCCAGGGTAAAAGTGTACATGTTGTTCCACAATGCATATACTTTATCTGTATTGAGTGGAGGCATTCCCAGAGGCAGAGTAGGACAGGGAATGCAACTATGCTCCAGAGTTTTGCATGTTGAAAACTTGTACACATTGTTTGGAAAGGAAAAATTATCCATAAGAAAAGCAGGTTCCAATGTCTATGTGTACTTTTTCTCTAGGCAGTTTGCAGAGAGAAATAAAAGCCATACACAGTCCCTTTGAGAACAGGTGCAAAGTTGACAAGTTAAAATATCTGCAGAATTTGCAGACACCCATGTAGTTTTCAAAACGATCCTTTATATGAATCAATGTGGAAAAGTAAAACTTAAAAGCAAACTTGAAACCTAGTTCTTCATGTCATAATTGGAAGGAAGCAAAAGACAATGTTAAGCAAAAGTTAAAAAAAAAGTGCATGCAAATCTTGTTTGGTCAGTTTGCCAGTCACACTCCAAAATACATATCTGAACTAAAATATTAGGATATTCTTTAGTTTCAACTCTCAGTATCTGACCAACAATTGGTCTTTAAAAGCAACAAGGTAGGCGATCCAGTAAAGCTGTGAGGAAACAACAAAGAAGTGGATGCCACAGAGAAGTCTTTTTCAATTCTTTAATAACGGAGACGTGTAATATTGTGTAAAAATGCCCGACCCTGGCCGAGTTTCGCCACAATTAGTGGCTGCCTCAGGGGCTTATATATGAAAGAGCAGTGAGTGGAGACAGTCTGTGCTGACGTGTAAACAAAGGATATATGTGCACTGCGGATTTTAATTTGGATTTTCAATTTACTACTGCTCTTTCATATATAAGCCCCTGAGGCAGCCACTAATTGTGGCGAAACTCGGCCAGAATTGGGCATTTTTACACAATATTACACGTCTCCGTTATTAAAGAATTGAAAAAGACTTCTCTGTGGCATCCACTTCTTTGTTGTTTCCTCACAACAATTGGTCTTTAACATTCTAAATACAATTGAAATTATTTTCTTTCTATTTACTATCTCCTCTAAATATGGTTAAAAGTACACACATTGTAGATGCACTCAAAGGGGCTAACTTTCAGAGAACCAATGTTTGCCTGAGTATCAAAATCTGTCTATATGATTTGTAAAATGTCCCTAAAAAGAAGCAAATCAGAAACAAGATGGAATAAAAAATAAATGGCAATTAAATACAGAAAGTATGGCAAAAGAACGAGATTTAAAAAAACCAAAAAACCCAATGACCCAACAGCATGTCATAGAAGAAATGAAATGGAAAGACAAAAGGTTTAGCAGAGACATTAGAATACAGGCTGAAAGAGTAGATTACAGATTCCATGAAGATGGCATTGGGGAGCATAGTTTGGGATTTATGAATGGAGTATGCCAGTTTTATAAAACATCCATATCAATTCAGTTACACATTAACAGGGTAAATTTTTTAACATCATGGATAATTATTATTGGATAATTTATGTGGCAATTTTCAAAGGGAACATAGGTGTATATATTTGTTTAAAAAAATTATCCCACCAAAGAAACTCCCAAGAGTAACAACTTTATCCAGAGCACATAAAAATTCCCATGTAAATTTACGTGCATAATTTTTAAAATAAAATAGTATATACTTTTGTAAAAACTCCTTCGCAAGTCTGCCTCACCTGGGAACACTTATGCACAGGATGGGTAACCTCACGTGTGAACAGGACATACACATGTAACTTTGCCTGCACATTGGGAGGACAAATTTATAAACCCAGTTTCTGCCCATAAACAGTGTTTTGCATGCAGAAATGCGTTTGAAAACTTCTCCTTGAGAAGGTAATTTTCAAAGAGACTTCTGTGGATAAAACAGTGCATTTTGGCATAGCAATAGCCTTTTACAAAATTACCTTCCTAATATGCAGGTTAACATACATATGTATGCCATGTTCACCCATAAGTATGCATATCAATTTTCCAAAAAAACCCAAAAAACATTGCATGCTATTTAGCAGGAGTAATTGTATTTAGGTAGTTTTTGTGAGATGTTTCAAAAGGGAAAGTGTGCACATACATATAAGTGTAAATGTATACTTTCCCTTTGAAAATTGGCATAAAATATGCATATTTGCCACATAATTTATTCAGGCTGTTACAAAACAACCCCCATTGAGGGTAATTCTCAAAGGGACTTCTGCAGGTAAAGCAGGTTTGCTTATTATAAATGGTGTTTTCTGCAGGCAAAAGGATGAATTAGCTATTACATGTGATGATATCATCCGACAGCACTGAACAGATCACTCTGTCTTAACAAGTTCAACTTTTGCTCTACTGAAAATGTGCAAATGTTCCCACATGCAGGACTGGTGCTAGCTTTTTTGCTGCCCTGTGCAAACAATTGCTGTGCCGTTTTCCCCCCCACCCCCACCTCATTCATTTATTCTCTGACTTGTGCCCACCCAAAAAAAAGTCCAGTTCTGTCCATTGATACAAAACTCTAAAAACTGCCCCCTCCACAGCACCCATGGCCGGTGCAAGGGTATTAGGTGCCCTCGGCAAACCTTATACCCTTGCACAATGCCCCCAACCTCCTTCCCTGGACCATTCCACACACACAGTTAAGAGTTATGCATTTATAACATTTTACATGCAAAACATCAAAGTACAGTATTCTGAAGTAAAAATATCACTTACATTATTTTTACTTGCACTGCTTTGAGGCCAACCAGAAATCCCTGCAAAAAACAATCCACTTGGAACCCATGTGGTATTAGATCTGTTCTAATGTGTATTGTGTGTTGGCTTGACCCACCGAAAACCCAAATACACTAATATTCTTCCTATCAGGAAAATACCTCACTTCAGTCACACATGTAAAACATAAACAGACCCTCACCAAATACAGAATAGAGGAACCATAAAGAAAAATACAAATGTGCAGACAAAAACTGAACTGGAAACCACAAGAAATCAGATAGTCATTGCAGTGCAACAATGAAAAAAACAGAACCATCACCATTCCTCAAATATCTTCTATATATATAAATGCCAAAGCCATCACTGACTCACTCACTCACTCACTCATCACAAATTCTCCTACTTTCCGAATACCTACAAGGCTGAAACTTGGCTCCAACATTCCCTATCATGTCCTTGGAAAAACTAACCGCTTCTCACTTTCCTACATTCGATGGTTCATTCCAGCCATTGAACGCAACACCCCACCAGGGTCATGTTGGGGTCACCAAAATAAATGTTGAGTACTCCTTTTTGGCTCCACTACTTGCTACATGTATACGATAGAGTGGCAAAAGCAAGGTCTTCCCCACGTCCACATCCTCCTATGGCTGTGAGATCGGATCAAACCAGACCTCGTTGATCAGGTGATCACTGCAGAGATTCCTGACCCTGAAGTTTAACCTCTAATCCACCAAATCGTTAAGTCAATGATGCTTTATGGACCGTGTGGACTCCAAAACAGAAACTCCCCTTGCATGGTAAGCGGATTCTACAGTAAGAAGTACCCTGTCCACTCATCAAAGAAACTCAGACAGGAGATAACGGATACCGCCAGTACTGACGGTGCACTCCTTCTGATGGCGGCCACACCATCACCATCAACGGAGTCTAACTAGACAACAGATGGGTGGTCCCTTACAACCGTGTACTCTCCCGAACCTTTCATGCTCATATTAATGTTGAGTTTTGCAATTCTGTAAAATCAATCAAGTACATCTGTAAATACATCAGCAAGGGCAGTGACCAGGCCATATTTGCCCTGGAGAAACAACATGATGAGGTATTATGGTATGAGACAGGGCATTACATCAGCAGCTCTGAAGCAGTCTGGCGCATATTTTGTTTCCCTATTAATGAATGTTTTCCCCCAGTCATTCATCTCGCTGTTCATCTGGAAAATGGCCAGAGGATTTACTTCACAGCTGACAACGTTGTAGAAAAAGTACACAATCCTCCCCAAACAACCCTCTTGGAGTTCTTTGATCTTTGCACACAGGATGATTTGCCAAACAGCTCCTGTACTCTGAGGTTCCAGCCTACTACGTTTGGAAAAATAACAAATTTGTTAGGAGGAAACAGGGACAGCGCATACCAGGCTATCCAGGAGTGAAAAAGGACCAAGTCCTCGGCAGAGTGTACACAGTCCACCCAAACAATTCATCTCAGACTCTTGCTTCATGAGGTCAGAGGGCCCATGTCCTTTCAATATCTTAAAACTGTTGCTGGTGTGCTACAACCCACATTCCAGTCTGCCTGTCAAGCACTCGATCTGTTAGAAGATGATACGCACTAGGACAATACTCTGCAGGAAGCTGCAGTCTCACATTCGCCACCTAGGATCCATCAGCTCTTCACTATTATGTTGGTGTTCTTTCAAATGGCAAACCAATGGCACCGATAGCCCCTGACACATGGTAAGGGAAAAAGGCCAACGGCACCATTTTGATTAGTGGCAGCCGATGGTCCGAGAGAGGGAGATCGCTCCCAGTTCCTCGCTGGAACACCAGGGACTTTAGGCAAGTTTTGGGAGGGTCGGGAAGGTGGGGGATTGTAATTAATTAAATCTGAAGGGTTGGGGTGAGTTTTGGGGGTTTTTTTGTGTGCCCTTTCTCCCTCCCCCGAAAACGAAAAGAAAACCACACAAAATTTTGTGGGTTTTCCTATCGTTTCGGGGGACCCCTGAACTGAGACAAAATAGGAAATATCATCTATATTTCCTATTTTGTCGCAAATGAATGCACATCCCTAGAATCTAATTCCCCTTTTCCAATTGTTCCCCCTGCCATTGAAGTAGACAGCAATGATAGAGTTGCATCAACTGTATGAAGGCTTATTGGTTAGGGGTAGTAACCACCACTCCAGCAAGTTATCCCCATTCACTCTTTTCTTCATTCTCACCCTCTAGCCTTTAGGGATCCACAGTGTTTATCCCGTGCTCCTTTGAAATCTTTTACTGTTTTTGTCTTCACCACTTCCTCCAGAAGGGCATCCTCCCTGGAGTTTCATTTTGTGACCCCTAGTTCTACTGATTTCTTTCCAACAGAAAAGATTTGTTTTTGATTGCGCATCATTAAATCCTTTCAGGTATCTGAAGGTCTGAATCATATCTCCCCTGCACCTCTCCTCTCCTCATAAGTCATTTGATGGAGACCACCCACCATTTTGGTCTCCTTTCTCTGGACCGCTTCTATCCTGTCTCTGTCCCTTTTAAGAAACGATCTCCAGAACTGAACACAGTACTCCAGGTGAGGCCTCACCAATGACCTGTACAAAGGGATTATCACCTCCTTTTACTTATTGGTTATTCCTAAAAAGGATTTTAAAATTTCATACTCCCAATACCTGGGAATTTTTGGATTTCTAGTCATGGATTGTCATGGATTAGTAGGAGTGGGATGCATAAACTTTTTCTTCTTTTTCTTTATATATATATATGTATATATACGTACACATATACACATGCATGCTCTCAGACAAAACCCCAGGCATCTCCAGCTTTTCTTTGTTTGGAATCTGCCAGTAGCCCCGGGCCCTCCTCTTTGTTTAAACTGCTGGCAAGTTGAGATCCACCTGCAGCCACATTTTCTCTCTCTCGCACACACACAAAACCCAGGCAGTTCCCATTCTCTCTCTCATACACAAACAAACCAGGCAGGATCCAATTCTCTCTCTCTCTCTTTCTCTGTGTCTCTCTCTCACACACACACACACACACACACACATATACACACACAAGCGTGCACACACACTAAATCTAGACAAGTTCCCATCACAACACACACCCTAAGCAGGCTCCCATCCATATCCACCCAAATCCCAGGCAGGCTCTCATTCTCACACACACACCCCATGCTCATCCAAGGAAGGATCCCATGCATGCATGTGCACACACATTTCATACAAGCTCCCATTCACACACACACCCATCCATCCCAGTCAGGATCCCAATTCACATAAATATACACACATACCCATTCCAGGCAGGCTGCCATCACATAAAAAAAGACACACATCCATCCAAGGCAGGCTCCCATTCAAACACCCACACATGCAACCCCCGCAGGCTCCCATTCACATATCCACTCATCACAGTCAGGCTTCCATTCACACATCCACCCATCACAGTCAGGCTCCATTCACACAACTATTCATCCCAGGCATGCTCCCATTCACACAGCCACTAATCCCAGGTAGCCTCCCTTTCACACACACACACACACACACACACACACACACACACACAAACTCATCATAGGCAGTGTCCCATTCATACACATACACCCATCACAGACAGCCTCCCATTCACTCACAAACACATGTAATCCAGTCAGTCAGCATCCATGGGTCATTTCTCCTCTGCTGCTGCTGCCAGCCTGTACCTTTTTCTTTGGGGAGAATAGCTGTTCTGCAGCTCCTCCTAAATGCGGGCTCCACAGTAATTCAACACTCGCAGTGCTAGTACTTCCTGTATTCTCATCTCATGCACCACAAAATGAGAATACAGGAAGTGCTAGCACCATGATTGTTGAATTCTATGGGGCCAGCACATGAGGAAGAACTATAGGATGGACTTAGTCTTCTACTCTGTCCTCCTGCTTCTTCTGCCACCAGTGGTATTGGGTCGACCAGCAGTGGCACAGACTTTTCCCTGCTCCCTAAGCTGCCCACTGGGTGTGCTGCCTTGTGTAATTTCATGGTTTGTAGACCCCAGTACCAGGCCTGCCTCATGAGCCCCCTTCAATTGTAGAGCTAATTTGAGCTAGGTAGTTGACTCTTCGGGGACACGGACAGGTATTTGGTATAGATAATTCATCCTGATATCTATAAAAAACATTGTTTATGATAAGAAAAATTGCTTTTTCTATCAATAAGCAGGGTTGAATCAGCCATTACATGTGAGGAATCCCAAGCTGAAGGTTACAGCAGAGCATTTATTGAAAGTGCAACTCACATACCACTGTGGAGAGACTACTGGGTGAACAGGCTACACAAAACTGCTTGTCCAAATTTACTGTCTTTCTTAGAGAGATTGTCCAGATACTAATAGGATGCAAAGGTATGCACTGATGGCCGAGTTGCAACTTTGCAGATTTTTTAAAGGAATATGGTTCATAGATGAGCCAGTGATACAGCCATCACTCTAACATAATGAGCCTTGATGGTATCTGTAATTTGTAGACCTGCTTGTACATAGGAGTGCACGATGCAGTCTGCTATCCAGTTAGATAATGTATGTTTGACCACTACTACTGCCCAATCTGTTAGGATCATAAGAGACAAATAGCTATGAAGCTTGATGATGGAACTGAATTCTTGAATGAGTAGATGTGACTCGGGTATTTACACTTTTGAATAATAGAAGGACTAGGGGGCATTCCATGAAGTTAGCAAGTAGCACATTTAAGACTAATCGGAGAAAATTCTTTTTCACTCAATGTACAATAAAGCTCTGGAATTTGTTGCTTCGGTGTTTACTGAAGAGGATGTTGGGGAGGTACCCGTAATGGAGAAGGTTTTCATGGGTAATGATTCAGATCGACTGAATCAAATCACGGTGAACCTAGAAGATGTGGTAGACCTGATTGACAAAGTGAAGAGTAGTAAATCACCTGGACCGGATGGTATACACCCCAGAGTTCTGAAGGAATTAAAACATGAAATTTCAGGCCTATTAGTAAAAATTTGTAACCTATCATTAAAATCATCCATTGTACCTGAAGACTGGAGGATAGCTAATATAACCCCAATATTTAAAAAGGGCTCCAGGGGCGATCTGGGAAACTACAGACCTGTTAGCCTGACTTCAGTGCCAGGAAAAATAGTGGAAAGTGTTCTAAACATCAAAATCACGGAACATATAGAAAGACATGGTTTAATGGAACAAAGTCAGCATGGCTTTACCCAAGGCAAGTCTTGCCTCACAAATCTGCTTCACTTTTTTGAAGGAATCAATAAAAATGTGGATAAAGGTGAACCGGTAGATGTAGTATACTTGGATTTTCAGAAGGCATTTGACAAAGTTCTTCAGGAGAGGCTTCTAGGAAAAGTAAAAAGTCATGGGATAGGTGGCGATGTCCTTTCGTGGATTGCAAACTGGCTAAAAGACAGGAAACAGAGAGTAGGATCAAATGGACAATTTTCTCAGTGGAAGGGAGAGGGCAGTGGAGTGCCTCAGGGATCTGTATTGGGACCCTTACTTTTCAATATATTTATAAATGATCTGGAAAGAAATACGATGAGTGAGATAATCAAATTTGCAGATGATACAAAATTGCTCAGAGTAGTTAAATCACAAGCAGATTGTGATAAATTGCAGGAAGACCTTGTGAGACTGGAAAATTGGGCATCCAAATGGCAGATGAAATTTAATGTGGATAAGTGCAAGGTGATGCATATAGGTAAAAATAACTCATGCTATAATTACACAATGTTGGGTTCCATATTAGGTGCTACAACCCAAGAAAGAGATCTAGGCATCATAGTGGATAACACATTGAAATCGTCGGTTCAGTGTGCTGCGGCAGTCAAAAAAGCAAACAGAATGTTGGGAATTATTAGAAAGGGAATGGTGAATAAAATGGAAAATGTCATAATGCCTCTGTATCGCTCCATGGTGAGACCTCATCTTGAATACTGTGTACAATACTGGTCGCCACATCTCAAAAAAGATATAATTGCAATGGAGAAGGTGCAGAGAAGGGCTACCAAAATGATAAGGGGAATGGAAAAGCTCCCCTATGAGGAAAGACTAAAGAGGTTAGGACTTTTCAGCTTGGAGAAAAGATGGCTGAGGGGGGATATGATAGAGGTGTTTAAAATCATGAGAGGTCTAGAACGGGTAGATGTGAATCAGTTATTTACTCTTTCGGAAAATAGAAAGACTAGGGGGCATTCCATGAAGTTAGCATGGGGCGCATTTAAAACTAATCAGAGAAAGTTCTTTTTTACTCAATACACAATTAAACTCTGGAATTTTTTGCCAGAGGATGTGGTTAGTGCAGTTAGTATAGCTGTGTTTAGAAAAGGATTGGATAAGTTCTTGGAGGAAAAGTCCATTACTGCTATTAGCATTTCATGCTATTTTTGGGGGGTATTGATTTATTAGTATAATACGGTATTCCCAAATTGCGATGGTGACTACAGATTGGAAAGACATTTTCAGCTATTCTGCTGATCATGTTGCACATTAAGCCCCAAGAAGTCTCACTTTTCTCAGACTCAACTAAAACATCTACCTCAGATATATTAGGGGATTTCACGAAACTTCATAAAAGATGCACCAGAGCGGAGTTACATGGAGTTACTTTAATAGAGTATGTCAAACAACAAATAATACCTAGGGGTTTACGTATAAACAAAGAACCACTCATGTTCACAGATCGTTTGACTTTCTCTCTAAATGGGTGCCCATTCTAAACAAGTACTCGCTAGACCTTATGCTCCTCAATATTGAGTATACTAAAACAATTACAGAAGAAATAAAAGCAGAAATAGTCATCATTGAAGATGAATACAAGCAAAACACAGTGATAGATATAGTACAGACATCCTTAGAGCAATTACAACAATCCATAGATAAGTTCAAAATAGACATAAAATGTAATAAAATCTCTAAATTTAAGAGAGATAAAAATGATTATGCTAATGCTAATGTATATACATGGTTGAATAAACAAGATGATAACACACAGAAACCTAAGAAAGTCACATTTGCCGCATCAGATGATTCCTCAAGTGGATCTGATGAACAACAAGATCCTTGACCACAAAGGTCATCCTTTTTAGACCAAAACTGATACACATCAAGACCACCTCGATCCTACGGCAAAAATACCAACCAACAACAGACACACGAAGATGACTCCCAATGCCACAAACCATTGACACGATCACAGTCACAAAACAATCGTCGGTGATTAATCTGTCAAACTACACTTTAAACAAAGAAGAAGAGCAAGCCTTAAATAGAGGCCTCTCCTTTGTCCCGACTAATCAACACAACCCGTTTTCTTGCCAGATCACATTATATAGGTTTTTCTGTCTTTTGATGATCAAATTATACTTTTCCAATTTACCAGACGTTTCTTCAGATATGTCAATTGTAAAAACCAAATCACAATGGATTCCTCCAGGAGCCACTGATGAACAGATCAAAGCCTTTCAAGCCTTGGCACTTCAAGATGTTGACAAAGTTGAAAAAAACAAATATCATACATATTACAACTTGTCAGCAAGGGAACATTGAGAGTTAAAAACATTGGCCAGTAATAGAAATATTATCATTAAGCTGGCAGACAAGGGAGCAGCAGTGGTTATCATGAATTTCAGTGATTACCACACAGAGATTCTCCGTCAACTGGGAGATCAAGTGTATTATAAGTTACTTCATTCTGATCCCACTCCCATGTTACAAATCAAAATAGAACAACTATTACAGTAGGCACAAAAAGAAGGTTTTTAAACCACTAAAGAATATAACTTTTTACATGTCTCCTTCCCACGCACGCCAGTTATATATAGGGTTCCGAAAATCCACAAAACATTACATTATCCCCCATGCAGACCCATAGTTTTGGCCAATGGGTCCATTTTGGAACCACTAGCAAATTTTGTGGATTTGTTCCTCCAATCAGCTGTACGCAAGGCCACATCATAGTCAAGACACCTTAAACGTTAAAAATATTTTCACTCTTACATCAAGTATCAGAGGAGGCCTTTTTAGTCAGTTTAGATATAGAGGCGCTGTACACCAATGTACCCCAAATGGAAGCTTTAGACTTAGTTAAAGAAATTTTGTCATATAGAGACAGACCATAGCACATTCCCTCTGAATTTTAAACAGCGCTTACAGAATTAATATTGTTCAACAATTTCTTCTCATTTGAACAAAAATACTATCTTCAAGTTCATGGAGTAGCCATGGGGTCCCCAGTGGCCCCAGACATAGCTAATCTTTTTGTAACTAAATTTGAGGAAAGTGTGGTTTATAAGTCTCCATTCTTCCTTCATGTTATCCTGTAGTCACATTACATAGATGATATATTCTTCATATGGACAGATTTAGAAGAATAATTAAAGTCTTTTCATCTGTGGTTAAATCAATCCAATCCACACTTGAGAATCACACTCACTTACCATCGTGAATGTCTATCATTCCTCGATATTCAAATCGATAAAAACGAACATGGGATACAAACCACCCTCTATAGGAAACCTACTGACAGAAACAATCTCCTTCATTTTGAAAGTCATCATCCCTGCCGGTTTAAGGAAGGCTTACCCATAGGCCAGTTCTTCCAAATCTGAAGGATCTGTTCAGACAACAAAGAGTTCCATGATCAAGGATTACTATTAGGCGAATGCCTTCGTGAAAGAGGTTACTATATCCGTATGATTCATCCAGCATACAAAAGAGCAATGTTCTCAGATAGGGAACAATTACTACAATATAAAGAGAAAACTTTGGCTCCTAATTTAATTCTTGTTTTACAGCATTCAGAATTAACCCAACAAATCAGGAAAGTGATACTTAAATATTGGCATGTTCTCAGTCCACATTCTATCTTCCAGGATCCACCTATGTTTGCCTATTCCAGTGGCACAAACATTAAATAACATGTGGTTAGGGCAGCCCTCCCTGAAGAGATATCAAATGCCACAGTAAGACAAACTCCATGTGGTAAATGTACCTTCTGTGCACAAGCACCCAGAGGTATAGAATGGCAGGACCCGAATAGTGGCATTAATATTCTCAGTAAATTTGATGTGGATTGTAATACAGATTATGTTATCTATGCTCTTCAATGTCCATATGAGAAAGTATATGTTGGTTGTACCAAGCGTAAGATTAGGATGCGTCTTATAGAACATAGAACATAGGATGCGTCTTATAGAACAAAACATAAAAGCGCCGACTGTACAACATTGTATTAATGCAGGACACAATTTTGATGACTTTACATGGATAATTTTGGAACATATCCCTCCCTTCTGGCGAGGAGGAGATCGAGCATCCATTCTGAATTTTAAAGAGAATCAATCGATTTATCGCCTTCGCTCCATCGAACCAACCGGTCTTAAAATAGAGTGGTTTTCTTTGATATAATGAATGTGGGATTCCCTGAGTAGCATTCATTCTAAGATGGCTTCCACAGTGCACGTCATAACTGACAAGCGGCCGGAGAGCGGCCGCTTGTCAGTTAAAGGCATGTAACTCTCATTATGACAGGTAGCTCACAGCACCGCACAAGTAAGTACAGCGGACCTAGAGCTCTTCTGTGTTTGATAAACCATATTACTTGTTAAAACCTATTGTCTCACATTAATTTGATTTGCTTATGTTGCAGCATTTATAGATGCCAAATAGTTAGCTGACCGTACTACCAGATTAAGTAAGTGAGCTTTCCAATTAGCCACATTTAAAGACGATGTAAAAGTTGGTTTAAAGGGCATTCTTTCCTTTATTGCATGGACCAGTCCACCACAGTCTACACACATAGACGCCGAGTCACCCTGAAGAAGGAGTGGTTAACTCCAAAACATTGCAGTGTCAGATGGACTACAGATCGTAATAAGAAATAATTGCATTGTGGACTGTTTTCAGATAAGTGCATTCGATAGCTTCGATATGAAGAATCTATGAACTTTATAAAATGCAAGTGACCAATGATTACAAAGCCCTAGCGCTTTACACAAAGCCATAAGCAGTCTTGTGGCGCTTTATGAAGGTCACTTTACAGCAAGATAAGTCCCTGTTTATAGCAAGTTTTTTGATTACTATACAGTTCGTATTTCATGCTATTTTTTTTGGGTATTGATTTATTAGGAATTTTAAATCAAGCATTAACTTGCATGCATAGGATTTAAATTATGCCTACCATGCTTAAGAATGCTCCTAATTTTAAGAAGTTACTCAAGTAAACCTATTTTGCATATCTTCCTTAGGACTTTGCTGGCTTTAACGTGTGTGTGTAAGTAGATTTTATAACTTGCTCATGTGAGGGACATTCCCAGTTTTTCCAGTCCACCAGTTTGCCCAGTCAATATCAAGAACTTCCAGACCCCTCTGGTTCTTCATCCTGCATGACCCAAGTTATTCTGGATCACTCACCCTGTCCTGTAAATCCTAAAATGCGAGATCTACAGACTTGATCCTATCAGGAGCAGCAGTAAAGTTATGCAGCTAACAAGCCGATGTGCACTACAGACTTTGGCTTTAAATTACAGATTTGGGCACTTAAGTTTTGTTCCTGCCCTGAAATGCCCATGACTGACCCCTTTTCCACACCTTATTTTTGGTGTCTAGTTTGTAATTGATACTAGGGATGTGCATTCATTTTTCCTGAATTAGGAAATTTCAACTAAATTGCCTAATTCAGTATGGTTCAGGAGAACCGAAAACCAAATTAATTTTTTCTGAAGTTTCAGAAAAATTCATTTTTTGGGTTATTGTACACTAACTCTGACACGTTAGTGTGCATGCACTATAGGGAGTTAGTGTGCACTAATGGGAGTTAATGCACAATAACCCGAAAATCGGGGCCCCCGAAAAAAAAAAAACCCAAACCACGGGAAAAATGAAATTCCCATGAGGGGGCCCCAAATCAAAGCCTGACACGATAGCAAAACCCAAAGCACATCACTGACACCAAGAGTAGCAAGCAGTTTGCAGGGTGGAATAAGATGAATATTAAATAAAGCAGCAGAGAGTACCACATCCTTTGTAATACCAATAGAAAGAAAATACCATGTGGAGACTGCCAAAGCTATTCCCACCTGTTGTGCATGATCTGATAAAAAAAGACTTAAACTAAGATAACACCGTCCCATTAAGGTGAGAAATTAGAATATGATGATCAATGGTGTTGAAAGCCACAGAGATGTCAAGTAATGCCATAACATATTTTATTGCACTATCAAACCTAACCTTATAGTATCGTTACTGGATAAAAGCCAAGTGTTTGTGTTGTAATGCTTATGGAAACCAAATTGCTGAGTATCAAAGATAGCATTCTCTTCCACAAAATCAATAAGTTGTTGAACGACGGCTTTAGTAACCTTTGATACATAAAGAAATGATGAGATGGGTCGGGAAATACAGTAGTCAGTTCAGATGGGTCCAGGGTTCTTTCAAAGAGGACTTTGAAATTCCTGCTTTAAGGAGGCAGACGAAAAACCTTGCTGAAGAGACATTAGTTACCATATTTGTAAGAAAAGGACTAATGTCATTCCTAATAATTTTAAGTCAAACAGTAGAGCATGGATTCAGTGGGCAAGAGGCAAAGTTTGTTTTGCTAATTATTTGAATGAACTAAATAGATGAAACCGGGAAAAAAAATTTCATTTTCTGATAAAAGACTTGGTTTACAAAGATTTTCACCTTGATTAGACACAAACTGGTTACATATAAAAACTGGTAACTATATTACTTTAAACTAGTGCACATCCTAAATAACTGAAAAATAGTATACCTTTCTCACAGTTCCTGTGTTACCATAGGATCTATTTAAATTTTGAATACTATAAAGATAAATCTCAGTAATTAACCTTAAATTTTATTCAGCAGGGCTATCCATATTGATCCATTTGTAATGAATACAAAAGAGCACTGCATTCACAAAGAGAACATTTATTATTTACTGAAAGATTGAGTGAAACAATGGATGAGGTAGCCACCGGAATATTTTGCTATACTCATCCATGATTTCAGATTGTAAAAATTTTGAAGCAACAATGGAAAACTTGGCAAGTTCATCCATATTTTGCAATGAAAAGATTACAAATAAGCTTCAGTTGAGGTGAGAATTTTAAGGAACAATTGAGGCCTTTGTAATTAGCTGCTTTCAGTTCTATAAAAGATAAGATATTAATGATCCAGATATAGCAAGAAGCCATTTTAAATGTAGTTACTGTAAGATGTGTGATATTATTCTATAGACAAAAGATTTTTTACATTCAAAGTCTAATAAACAAACACTATAAAGTTTTCCACAACTTGTGAATCAGTTTTTGTGGTCTTTATCATGATTAGTCCTTGCCCAAAGTTATATGTGGGTAAAACTAAGAAGACTTAGGGCCTCATTTTCCAAACGTATCACACGTGGCGCGCACAGTGAAAAGGTAAGTGCCTTTTCGCTGCCTATTTCGCTCCCAATAGCTACACCTCATATGGTGGTGCTATTGGGTACGAAACCGGCAGCGATCACACCGCGATGGTGCGATCGCTGGCGGCTAGCGTAGGCCCGCCCCCCGTTTTGGCCCCCCACCGTTCATCTTCTAAAGTATCGCAGGCCTGCGATACTTTAGAAAATGAGGCCCTTAGATACTGGAGCATTGGATCTGCTTCAATAAAAAGAAAATGGATGCTCCATTTATAAAACATTGTATAGAGCTACATCATTCTTTTGAATCATTTAAATATTTTGCAATTAATCACATTATGAAGAATCCACAAGGGTGACCAAGAAATAAGGAACTGTGGCAAAGAGAACACCAATGGATATATTATCTACAAGCAATTGAACCTACTGGACTGAATTGGAATACTGATTAGTTTTTGTTATTCTGATTTTGGAATCTAATACATATCTTAACAGATGTTAAGGTGAGTTTTTTATTACATTGTTATTTGTTTACATTTTATAAATATTAAATGAAGAGATGTCACTATTTGAATGATATTGTATGATAATAAAAGTGATCCTATATACTGGTCAAAAATATTAGAGGACATGTTCATGTTCACTTGAATATTAATTGGTTTTGATTATCTAGCTTAATTGTGAATTATATAAGTTACCTTATTCTATTTAGATCTACTATTTTGTCAGAAACAAAATGAGGGCCT
The DNA here is from genome assembly GCF_901001135.1 of Rhinatrema bivittatum. Taxonomy (NCBI): domain Eukaryota; kingdom Metazoa; phylum Chordata; class Amphibia; order Gymnophiona; family Rhinatrematidae; genus Rhinatrema; species Rhinatrema bivittatum. The sequence goes on along the minus strand of NC_042619.1, from coordinate 167,787,770 downwards.
TAGATTGCAGTGACAACAAAGATGTGAGATGAATATATGTGCTGAAGATTTGTAATTTGTTTATTTTGATGATGTCATCAGTTTATGTCCAAGGATTATGAAATGATTGGCTAGTTAGAATCATGTGATCCTTTTGAAAATCTTGGATTGGCTGGATAATAGTCTTTGAGATCGATTTTAAAAGTGTTGTTTGCACAAAAATGCCCACATATGCTCATATATGGGCCACACACAAGCAACACGGATTTTAAAAGCCATCACTTATGCACATATATACCTATTCTCATGCCAAAACTAAGTGGGTGGAAAAGGGGTGGGGCATGGGTGGGGAATGGGTGTTCCAGGCTGGGGACAACACTTATTCACATAACTCCATATTTTAAAATTGGAGGCCACAATGACATGTCTGCTTGTTAGCTGTGTAATTTTACTGCTGTTCCTGATGGGAAGCAAGTCCGCAGATCTCATGTTTTAGGGCTTGCAGGACAGGATGAGGTGTTTGGGTCAACTGGGGGACATGTAAGATGAAGAACCAAAGGGGCCTATAAGATCTCAATATTGACTGGGCAAACTAGTGGACTAATTGAAAAAAAACTGGGAATGAACCTCATGTGTACATGAATTAAAATCCACTGATATAATCTGACTAAAGCCGGCAAAGCACTATAGAACATAAGAACATAAGAAATTTCTATACTGGGTCAGACCAAGGGTCCATCAAGCACAGCATCCTGTTTCCAACAGTGGCCAATCCAGGTTACAAGTATCTGGCAAGTACACAAACACTAAGCAGATCCCATGCTACTGATGCCAATAATAGCAGTGGCTATTATTTAAGTCAACTTGATTAATATTTGTTAATGGACGTCTTCTCCAAGAACTTATCCAAACCTTTTTTAAACCCAGCTACACGAACTTCACTAACCACATCTTCTGGCAACAAATTCCACAGCTTAATTGTGTGTTGAGTGAAAAAGAATTTTCTCCAATTAGTTTTAAATGTGCTACTTGCTTACTTCATGGAGTGCTCCTTAATCCTTTTGTTATCTGAAAGAGTAAATAACTAATTCACATGTACCTGTTCTAGACCTCTCATGATTTTAAAGAACTCTATCATATCCCCCCTCAGCCATCTCTTCTCTAAGCTGAACAGACCTAACCTCTTTAGCCTTTACTCATAGGGGAGCTGTTCCATCCCCTTTATCATTTTGGTTGCCCTTCTCTATACCTTTTCCATCGCAACTATATCATTTTTGAGATGTGGTGACCAGAATTGTACATAGTACTCAAGGTGCAGTCTCACCATGGAGCGATATAGAGGCATTATGACATTTTCCATTATTTTCACCATTCCCTTCCTAATAATTGTTAACATTCTGTGCTTTTTTGACTGCCACGGCTTACTGAGCTGAAGATTTCAATGTATTATCCACTATAATGCCTGGATGATTTTCTTGGGTGGTAGTTGCTAATATGGAACTTAACATCATATAACTACAGCATGGATTATTTTTCTCTATATGCATTAGGGATGTGAATCGTTTTCCATATCGTCTTAACGATAGAAATCGTGTGGCAGGGCAAGAAAATCGTCTTAGGCACGATTATTTCATTGAAAAATCGTTAAAAATCGTTTTTTCCGATTAGTGCGCACTAACTCGAGTTAGTGCGCACTAACTCCCCGTTAGTGCGCACTAACTCGATTTAGTGCGCACTAACTCAAAATGATACAAATAGACACTTTCCAGGTCACTGAAGGTCAGTTAGGAATGAATATGTGTTACTATTGGCTGGCAGCCCTCTTATCTATTGATGTTACCAAGGTTACCACTGAGGTGATGGTTGGGGGGATGGGAAATGGAACTGGAAACTCACGAACAGCAACAGAAAATGAAACAAAGTGTTCACACTTCCCAGGTCAGTAAAGGTCACTTAGCAATGAATATATGTATTCCTATTGGCTGGCTGTGCTCTTATCTATTGATGTTACCAAGGTTCCACTGAGGTAATGGCATTGGTTGGGGGGATGTGAAATGGAAACAGTTGGAAGCTTGACAAAAAAAGTAATGTGATTATCAGCACTTCTTTGTTTATTATTTTTGTTAGCAGGCACCTGAAATGCTAGTGCATGTTGAATTTGCCAATCACTGTGCATTTTAGAAAGGTGGTCCTGGCTGGAACTGTACACAGTTCAAATATATGTAATTGATTGTTGGTAAGTGTATTTTTTAAGTAGCCACACTGGCACCAGTATGTTTACTTATCCTCTTACTTAACTCACTAGCTCAGCTTTGTAAGAAGGGCTTCTCTGCTTGTGTGTTGCTTTTCTTTGCTGTGAGGAGAGCAGAAACATCAGATCTGTATTCAATCTACTACAGTCATCTCTTATATTAACCTACTCAATTTTTTTTAAATGATTTGTTATATCACTGAATTAATAATTCATTATTATTAGGTGGTGGTGAATGTCTGGACCCCCGCTGGGCTTTTGGCAAGTCTTGTGGGGGTCAGGAGGCCCCCCCAAGGTGGCCAAAAGTCCCTGGGGGTCCAGCGGGGGTCTGGGAGCGATCTCCTGTCGCAAATCGTTTTTTCGTAAGGAAAATGGCGCCGGCCATAGCAGGGTGGGTTTTAGGGTTGCTTTAGCGTGCCGGTTTCCCCGCCCTCCCCCCCACTGGACCCCAGGTAATATAAGGCACTTTGGGGGGGTTCGGGAGGGTGGGGGATTTATTTTCAAGGGTCAGGGTGTTGTGATCTTCCTGCACACAGTGCCCTAACCCTGGCAGGAGGGTGGGGGATTTATTTTCAAGGGTCGGGGTGTTGTGATCTTCCTGCACACAGTTCCCTAACCCTGGCAGGAGGGTGGGGGATTTATTTTAAAGGGTCGGGGTGTGTTTTAGGTTTGCTTTAGCGTGCCAGTTTCCCCACCCTGCCCCCCACTGGACCCCAGGTAATATAAGGCACTTTGGGGGGGTTCGGGAGGGTGGGGGATTTATTTTCAAGGGTCAGGGTGTTGTGATCTTCCTGCACACAGTGCCCTAACCCTGGCAGGAGGGTGGGGGATTTATTTTCAAGGGTCGGGGTGTTGTGATCTTCCTGCACACAGTGCCCTAACCCTGGCAGGAGGGTGGGAGATTTATTTTAAAGGGTCGGGGTGTGTTTTAGGTTTGCTTTAGCGTACCGGTTTCCCCGCCCTGCCCCCCACTGGACCCCAGGTAATATAAGGCACTTTGGGGGGGTTCGGGAGGGTGGGGGATTTATTTTCAAGGGTCAGGGTGTTGTGATCTTCCTGCACACAGTGCCCTAACCCTGGCAGGAGGGTGGGGGATTTATTTTCAAGGGTCGGGGTGTTGTGATCTTCCTGCACACAGTGCCCTAACCCTGGCATGAGGTGGGGGATTTATTTTCAAGGGTCGGGGTGTTGTGATCTTCCTGCACACAGTGCCCTAACCCTGGCAGGAGGGTGGGGGATTTATTTTTAAGGGTCGGGGTGTGTTTTAGGTTTGCTTTAGCGTGCCGGTTTCCCCGCCCTGCCCCCCACTGGACCCCAGGTAATATAAGGCACTTTGGGGGGGTTCGGGAGGGTGGGGGATTTATTTTCAAGGGTCGGGGTGGGTTTTAGGGTTGCTTTAGCGTGCCGGTTTCCCCGCCCTGCCCCCCATTGGACCCCAGGTAATTTAAGGCACTTTGGAGGGGTTCGGGAGGGTGGGGGATTTATTTTCAAGGGTCAGGGTGTTGTGATCTTCCTGCACACAGTGCCCTAACCCTGGCACCAGGGGTGTTGTGATCTTCCTGCACACACAGTGCCCTAACCCTGGCACCAGGGGTGTTGTGATCTTCCTGCACACAGTGCCTGACCCTGACTCCTCCCCTCCCCCATGTCCCAGCCAGTGAATAGTGTGTGGGTGAGTGGTGGGGGGGGGGGGGAGGGATGGGAAGGGAGAGACAGCCCCTGCATTCAGGGGCTGTCTCTCCCTTCCTATCCCTCCCAGGGAGTGGGGCTGGCTCTCCCTTCCCATCCCTCACAGGGAGTGGGGCTGCTTGCCCCTTCACCTCCCCCCACCCCCTCCCCTTCCCCTTCTCTCTCCCATATACCAGCAGTGGGGGATGTGAAGGGTGGGATACTTCAGCCCTTTCCAGTCTGAGCTTCTGAACTTACTTTTTTTCATCTTCTTTTTTATTTTCTCATTGTAGATGGATCATGATAGGGAGTCAGCCCAACCGTCCTCCTCAAAGGCCGATCGTGATGCTAGGTCCCGGAAGCCACGGTTCACACAGGCAGATGTGGACCTCCTAGCCCGGCTACTCCTCCTGGATGAGGAGCATCTCTACACCCCCTCAGGCAGCAGGCCTAACCTTCAAAGGGAGTCTGCAGCCTGGGTGGCTCTCCAGGAGGAGTTCTGCCGGAGAGCCTCTTACCCGCGTGAGATCGAAGATCTCAAGAAGAAAGGTGAGAGATAATGTTAGTGGTGTATTATATTTATTTATATTTATTTATCATTTTGAAATGATGTGATTTGTATTTGGGAATTTTGAATGCCACATTAAAAGATAGCTAATTTTTTTTTTATTACTAAATGTTATATATTGCATAAAAAAATAACCTAGCAGGGCATGTTGTGTTTGTAATTAATTTATTAATCAATTAATGTTATTCTATTTCCTTTCTACCTCTAATTCTCAGGTCGGCATCTGAGACTTCACGAGGGTGATTGGCTTGAGGAGGTCCGCCTGACTTTAGCGCGTCCTTCGCCTGGTAGGCTGTTTGAGAATACTCCACAAGTACACAAATATTATTCAATTAATTGTAATGGAATTTGTGTTTAATATTGTTTGTGTCAGTTCCAATTCCTTTTTTTTAAATTTTAACTGTTGTTCTGTGAAATTTGATCTGTGTCTTCATACAGAACCACACACCAGCAGGGACGAGGCAGGGCTTCCTGGGCCCAGTAGCTGTCAGCAGAGGAGGACGGAGCAAACCGTCACTGGTGGGCCAGGTATTATATTATTAGATAATTGAGCCCTGACCATTCACCAACATGCTGCAAATGTGAATGGGGGATAAATGTGAGACTGAGGGAAGGGGGTATTAGTCACTGTGAGAGGGGAGGGAGGCAGTGGGAGAAAGAGGATGAGTGAGGAAGAAGAACTGTAGAAGAGTGCCATGTTAAAAAATGAACTGAAAAACATTTTTTTTAATGTAGCACGTGTGTACGGGCTTAATGGCTTGTATTTTGGCCCACAGGGCCAGTATGTATGTTGTAGTACTAGTAGTAGTAGTTTGTCTAGTATCTGTCTGAGGCAGAAAATCAAAATTATTGTTTGTGATCAGTCAGTTATATAGGGTGGGATAGATGTATGTTATGTTATATATTTATATAATATTATCTCTAATTATCTAGAATGATATCCCTCCACTCTCCCTCTCCGAGGTTGTAGACTATAAACTCATTTTTCCAAAACCCTACAATTTAGTAAACTAAGGGGTTGAATGTATTTTAATATTGTAAACTTGCTGGTGCGTACAATACTGGTTTGTGGCCCTCGAGGACCATAACTGCCCACCCCTGTTCTATATCTTATGTAGAATTTTTTACATTTCTTTACAGGGCAAGAAGAGGCAGCCACAGCCACCAGTGCCACTGCCAGTGCCCAAAGGATGGAGGCAGCCACAGCCGGGCCCAGCAGCACCAGCACCAGCACTGCTGCTTTACTCCTTGCAGGATCTCCTCCAAGCTGCGTATGTACTGCACATGCGCAGTTTGGCATGCTGAAGGAGCTCCTGCAGGGAGTAAACAGCATCAGGGCAGATGTCAAGGATGTGCAGAGGAGGCTGTCAGCCATGGAGGAGGCCTTTCAGGAGCTGAGGGCACAGGTATCTCCTCCTCATGAGATGCCTCGTGAGGAGGAGATGCCACTGCCCTCTGCTCCAGAGCAGGATCCTCCTCTCGGGTTGCCATTCTCCTCTCCACATCCTTGAGTACTGGGTGCTAAAACACAATTTTTTTTTGGTATGTTGTCATTGTAAAGTTATATTTTTATAACAGTGTTATTTAATTTCGTTATAGTTTTGTAGTTAATAAAATGTTTTAAATTTGAGAAATATTAGTGGACTCAATTATTAAAATTATTATAAATTGGGATTTATAGTCAACAGATTTTCTAACATGCACACAGCAATAAAATTACCAGTGTTATCAATTAGTCTTTCAGTTTCCAATCCAGTCCATCTGCAACTCATCAAGATCAGCCTCAGCTTCCCCCATTTCTCCCAGACCACGACCTAGTCATGATTTGACTGTTAAGACTTCTTATACTATCACTTACTCCAGATAAAGAGTGAGAGTAAATATAAAGCTGCCAAATCTACACATACAGTAAATCTCTTATAAAATAGCGACTAACATACATAAATGTTGGCCTCCACTTGGGAACACCTAGACCATCCCTTTTTTCACACGTGTAGATTTACTCATGTTGTACTATATAAAGAAGTATATGCTATTTATGTAAACACGTAAATGCTGTTTTTTATTAATGCAACTTGAAAATTCAACTTAACATGTATCTGCTCCGCAGGGAGAAATAATTAAATCTCGGCCAGAGAAACCTTTTACTGACCACAGGGAGGTTAGGTAACTCATGACACAACTGGAGATGGTTTTGATTTAGGCACTAACTTACGTGGTCAGGCTTTATTTAGAGAGTGAGACAAATTGGTCCCTACAAACCAGGGTTTTCCAAATAAATAACCACTCACTCAGCAGGATTTTATGCATGATGTAAATTTGCATATACTGAGTCCCCATGATATGCAAATGTATTTCATGCATAATTCTTTGTGGATATTCTAAAAATCCAACTGGCTGTGGAATCCCCAGGACCGGTTTGGTAAGCTGAGCTATAAACTGTCTCAGCCTGAAAAATAAACCATGCCCCTATCACAGTATGATATACATTAACTGCTTAGAGAGACTATGGTCAAAACTCAAAAGTACTTTAACTGCCTGTTTTCTAACAGCTGCTAATAAGCGCACACAGTTGATAGACACAAACTTAGGTTTCTTTCTTGCACATACAAAGTCCTTATTCATCAAGCTGACAAGATAGATGATAACAGCACAGCAGACACCTGAGGTGAAGAGGCAGGGGCAGTTCTATCATGAGGCACTGGCAGTGCTTCTGCTGAATGCTCCATCCTGCTGTGTTCCCAAATGACCTTGCATCCCCATCCTAGACAAGAGACTCACTCCTCCTCCCAGTCACAGCGAATTTTCACATTATGAAGCAGCGGAAGGTTGATTTTGATGAAAACCAATTCCTCTACTAAGTCTGGATTCAAACGTGCACGGAGTGGACTCACAATATTCCCTGTCAATGAAAATACTCGTTCACTTTGCACACTGGTGGGTGGGCAGGAAAGAAAGTGTTGTGCTACTCTGGTAAGATAAGGCCACATTGAAGCTTTTTCTGCCCAATATCTCAGGGGATCTGACTCCATGCTCTCAACTGGCTCAGAGAGAAAATTATTCACATGAATTTCTGCAACCTTCTCTTGCAGGTGCTGCTGGTTAGCAGCCCCACCACTCTGAAATGTGACAAATTTTGCTCTTGCTATTGAAATAGGACCAGTTTCATGAAATTTGGGAGGAGAATGGGTTGTCATCATGGGAGGGAAGCAGCTGGTGGAACTGGAAGCAGCTGAGCAGGATGGAGTGGGAGGAGTTGAAATCTTTTTAACCATTTCAATCAACTTATTTGTCCAGGATGCAAGAGTATTGCACTTGAGAGCAACATTGCCTTTCACACGTGGGTCACACATAGTAGCTAAGATATAGCTATCCTTCTCCATTAGAGGTTTCAACCTTTTCTGTACTTGCTCTTTTAAGCATCTCACAAGCTGCAACACTTCCTTCGACAAATCTGTCTGATGCAGATATTCCTGTAATACCTGCTCCAGATCATATATTACAGGAATGATATCACCTAACGTGGCTGTAGCTGCACTCAGTGCATCAGTATATACTTTGAAAGGCTTGAGGACATGCACCATCTGTGCAATGTTTGTCCAGTCCTGACATCCAAGTGGATTTTCCAATCCAATTTCAGATTCCATTGCCAAATCATGCAGAGGTGTCTGTTGTTCAGACAACCTCTCCAACATAAGATAGGTGGAATTCCATCTGGTAGGCACATCCTGTACGAGGTTATGCAATGGTGCCCTAACTGCTTTTTGTTTTTCTCTGAGTTCCTTCCCACTTTTCACACTGCGATTGAAATGCCCAGTTATTTTGCGGCACTTTTCAATCAACCGCTTCAGGGCTTGACGACTAGTACCTTGCACTTCCTTGGCACCTAGCCCCAACGCATCCCTCACTACCAGGTGCAGTGTATGTGCAAAGCATCGGATGCCTTTGAATCCACCATCCTCCAGAGCCTTAATCATATTGGCAGCATTGTCAGTAATGATATATCCATTTAAACATTCCATATCACTGCTTCTAAGTAGCCCTTTCCATCCTTCCATCATCCCCTGAATTGTCTGTAAGATATTTGCAGAAGTATGTCTCTGGTCTAGCACTTGAGCATGCAGTAAAGCCCACCGGTATCCTGGAGAAAGCTTTTTGGAGCTGCTGGTGCTACTGCCACTGCTTGTGCTTGTGCTGTCAGTTAATGCCTCATCCAGCTGCCACCAATGTGCTGTTAGAGACAAATATGCATGTGTTGCATTCTTACTAGTCCAAAGATCAGTGGTGAGATGTATGCTCCTTCCCTTTGCCCTTGCCATCACAATCTGCATTTCAGCACGACATTGTGAGTACAGGGAAGGAATCACCTGACGGGTAAATGTAGTTCTTGAAGGAATTTTGTAGTCAGGGGCTAAAAGATGGATCAGCTTCTTAAATCCACTATTCTCTACAATCTGCAGTGGCTGATCATCCTCAGCAATCATTACAGCAATTTGTCGTGTCACCACTTTGGATACTACTTGCTTCCTAGTCTGTGAAATTGAAGAAGGACACCACCCCATCTGCTCAACAGTAGCTTGCCGCTGCTGCCGGGGAAGAGGAGAAGAAGAAGACTGCTTCTGCTTCACATACACACAATCTTCTGAAGTAATTTCCTTCTGTGGCTTCCCTGCAGCTTCTTCTGCAAGCAACAGTGCTTTATGTTCTCTTTCAAGGTGATATTTCATGTTGGTGGTAGTAAGATGTCCAATAGTTCTTCCACGGCTCACCATCCTTTTACAATGGATACATTGAGCACATCTCCAATCATCCGTAACATTAAAATGATTCCAAACCTTAGATGTTTTTCTACTGTCCCTTACTCTAGGCTGGACATTTCTTGTCAGTGTTGTCATCAGAGTAGGAGTAGTAGTACTAGGAGTAGAAGTAGCAGAAGTTGTTCTTGTAGTAACCTGCAAAAGTTCAACTGGTTTAGGACTAGAGAGGATACTACTGGCGCTGACAGTGGTTTTTTTGACAATCGGACTACCATCATCTGATTCATCATCACTACTATCACTGTCATTGGCGGTGTTTTTCTCCTCATCCTGATTATCATCATTGTCATCCTCCTCCTCAGACTCAGAGTCCTCTGATTCTCTATTCAGCACTTTCTGTAGCACTTCATCCATCAATAAACTTTGCTGCTGCCGCACAGATTTCACTTTCACCTTTCCAGATTTTGCTCCTTCCTTGTCCTGCAAGTTACCTTGCTCCTTTACATTCGCTGAAGTAGAAGGGGTATCATCAAATCGCAGTTTTTTCCTACTGACTGGAATTTTCTTTCCAGTAGCACTCTTCTTCTTACCAGCAAACATTTTAAAACGTTATGGCTGCAAGTCCAGTCCAGTACCAACAAGTAAGCTGGCACAGCAGTGTACTGAGCAGCACCTAATAGATAAGATATATAGAAGGGTTAAATACAGTTAGTGAGTGACTTCGTCAGTCAGTGACAGGTCACTGTGTGATTAGTAATCTGACTAGTGGCTCACTGGCGTGGCTAGTAGCCACTAGCCAGCCACTAGCCATTGACACTAGGCTACCCCATAATATTATATTTACTTATACTTGCACTACTAACACAAACAATTTATTTATAAATTTAAGGCTCACGTGCATTTGCAAGTCCAGGACCAACACAGGGGTAGTGGCTGGCTAGTGTAAGACAACACACTAGTTTACTAGTAAATTGGGGGAAGGGGGAGGGGAAAGGGAGGGCGAGAAAACCGGCAGACTAAAGCAACCCTAAAACCCACCCCGACCCTTTAAAATAAATCCCCCACCCTCCCGAACCCCCACAAAGTGCCTTATATTACCAGGGGTCCAGTGGGGGGGAGGGCAGGGAAACCGGCACACTAAAGCAACCCTAAAACCCACCCCGACCCTTTAAAATAAATCCCCCCACCCTCCTGAACCCCCCCAAAGTGCCTTATATTACCAGGGGTCCAGTGGGGGGGGAGGGCAGGGAAACCGGCAGACTAAAGCAACCCTAAAACCCACCCCGACCCTTTAAAATAAATCCCCCACCCTCCCGAACCCCCACAAAGTGCCTTATATTACCAGGGGTCCAGTGGGGGGGAGGGCAGGGAAACCGGCACACTAAAGCAACCCTAAAACCCACCCCGACCCTTTAAAATAAATCCCCCCCCCCCCGAACCCCCCAAAGTGCCTTATATTACCTGGGGGTCCAGTGGGGGGGGGGGGAGGGCAGGGAAACCGGCACACTAAAGCAACCCTAAAACCCACCCGACCCTTTAAAATAAATCCCCCACCCTCCCGAAACCCCCCCCAAAGTGCCTTATATTACCTGGGGTCCAGTGGGGGGGAGGGCAGGGAAACCGGCACACTAAAGCAACCCTAAAACCCACCCCCGACCCTTTAAAATAAATCCCCCACCCTCCCGAACCCCCACAAAGTGCCTTATATTACCTGGGGTCCAGTGGGGGGGAGGGCAGGGAAACCGGCACACTAAAGCAACCCTAAAACCCACCCCGACCCTTTAAAATAAATCCCCCACCCTCCCGAACCCCCCCAAAGTGCCTTATATTACCTGGGGGTCCAGTGGGGGGGGGAGGGCAGGGAAACCGGCACACTAAAGCAACCCTAAACCCACCCGACCCTTTAAAATAAATCCCCCACCCTCCCGAACCCCCCCCCAAAGTGCCTTATATTACCTGGGGTCCAGTGGGGGGGAGGGCAGGGAAACCGGCACACTAAAGCAACCCTAAAACCCACCCCGACCCTTTAAAATAAATCCCCCACCCTCCCGAACCCCCCACAAAGTGCCTTATATTACCTGGGGTCCAGTGGGGGGGGAGGGCAGGGAAACCGGCACACTAAAGCAAACCCTAAAACCCACCCCGACCCTTTAAAATAAATCCCCCACCCTCCCGAACCCCCCCAAAGTGCCTTATATTACCTGGGTCCAGTGGGGGGGAGGGCAGGGAAACCAGCACACTAAAGCAACCCTAAAACCCCACCATGACCCTTTAAAATAAATCCCCCACCCTCCTGATTTTTAAAATCATTTAAAAAAAATTGAGTAGGTTAATATAAGAGATGACTGTAGTAGATTGAATAAAGATCTGATGTTTCTGCTCTCCTCACACCAAACAAAAGCAACACACAAGCAGAGAAGCCCTTCTTACAAAGCTGAGCTAGTGAGTTAAGTAGGAGGAAAAGTAAACATACTGGTGCCAGTGTGGCTACTTAAAAAATACACTTACCAAGTTACCAACAATCAATTACATATATTTGAACTGTGTACAGTTCCAGCCAGGACCACCTTTCTAAAATGCACTGTGATTGGCAAATTTCACGTGCCTGCTAACAAAAATAATAAACAAACAAGTTCTAGTCACGTGACCTTGGTAACATCAATAGATAAGAGCACAGCCAGCCAATAGGAATACATATTCATTCCTAAGTGACCTTTACTGACCTGGGAAGTGTGAACACTTTGTTTCATTTTCTGTTGGTGTTCATGAGTTTCCAGTTCCATTTCCCATCCCCCCAACCATCACCTCAGTGGTAACATCAATAGATAAGAGGGCAGCCAGCCAATAGGAACACATATTCATTCCTAACTGACCTTCAGTGACCTGGAAAGTGTTTATTTGTATCATTTTCAGTTAGTGCGCACTAAATCGAGTTAGTGCGCACTAACGGGGAGTTAGTGCGCACTAACTCCCGTTAGTGCGCACTAACACGATTTAACGATTTTTAACGATAAATCGTTAGAATTTCTATTGTATTGTGTTCTATAACGATTTAAGACGATATTAACATTATCGGACGATAATTTTAATCGTTGAAAAACGATTCACATCCCTAATATGCATCATCTTGCACTTGCCTACATTAAATTTCATCTGTCATGTGGATAATCTATCTTCTAGTCTTGCAAGATCCTCCTGCAATGTATCACAATCTGCTTGTGATTTAACTACTCTGAATCATTTTGTATCATCTGCAGATTTGATTACCTCACTCATCGTATTCCTTTCCAGATCATATGTAAATATATTGAAAAGCACCAGTCCAAGTACAGATCCCTGAGGCACTCCACTGTTTACCCTTTTCCACTGAGAAAATTGACCATTAAATCCTACCCTGTTTCCTGTCTTTTAACAAGTTTGTAATCCACGGAAGGACACTGCCTCCTATCCCATGACTTTTTAGTTTTCTTTGAAGCCTCTAATGAGGGACTTTGTCAAACACCTTCTGAAATTCCAAATACACTACATCTACTGGTTCACCTGTATCCACATATTAATTAGCCCCTTCAAAAAAGAAGATACATGACATAGGTTTTCTTGATTAGCCTTTTAAAATTAGGAGCATTCTTAGGTGCATTAAGTGTATTTTAAAACATATGCATGCAAGTGTATGTATAATTTAAAATTCTAGCTATACTAAAACACCATATTAGAACAGCTAAAGATAAATATCTTTGTAAACTTGTGGATACCTCATAAACTTTACATGGGCTAGTATTGAAAAGCCTCACGCTCGGGTTTTGCTGCTATGCATGTCAATCACTTTATCTTTGACTATGCTCCCACTTTGTAATCATCGGTAACCACATTGTTTACATTTATACTTTTTTAAAAAATATTTTCGTTTTTTTTAAATTCTTTTCAAAAGGTTATGCAGGCAAAACCGGACACTTATCTGAGCTTGTTAGGACAGTCTATAACAACACCGACCCAACCCGACACGATGTGTGTTTCATGGGCTTCATCAGGGGTGGAAGACTAGTGCGGTGTTTTCTGTCTCTGTCTTTCTACATATACTGCTGCTCAGCAAAGACAGAGACAGAAAACACTGCACCAGTTTTCCACCCCTGATTGTAAAGACTTTCACCGCACATTTGATAATCTACGATGGAGAGTTTTAGATCAAATTCATGAGAATCTACGTGTGGGGGATTCGAACAAAATTTTAAATTTTAAAAAGCAACAGTGGATTTTCAGATTAAAAACAGCTGCCCCTACAGGATTGAATGTAAATATTGAGTGGTATTCCCTGTGTTAATACGTCACACAAAGGGGAGGTACTGAGTGACATATGTAGGGGAGTGTCAGTTACAAGGGGAACTCAGTTCCGGGGGTTGCCCTGTATCAGAAGGAAAAGAACGCCAATCCCCCATATTGTGAGTGAGTAACCCTGTTAGTGTTGTTTGAGAGGAGGTCATTCGAGAATGCACATCTAAATGATTTAAATTTGATTAGAGTTGTGTAGTTTAATTTTTGTGGTGTTTTTGACGCAGAGCATTATCCTTATCACCGCATACTAGTGTATGTCCAAAACACAGTCCTGTGTCGGGAAACCTGAGTACAGCGGTGAGAATAGCCAGTACTAAATAAATTCAGAAGATTTTTCTACAAATAATAATGTGGAGATAATTGATCGTCGGGAAAAACAACAGCTGCAATGGAATGATTGGCTCATTTGAACTAAGCTAAGTAGTTCATGGATGGACTTTTTAAATTGCTGCATATAAAAAAAGTTGAAAAAAATATTGTTGCATGTAATATCCAGCAATAAGTGACTTATGATTAAATATAAGGCAGAGTCCTAAAGTGTTAAGCTATATCGATGAAGCCTATTATGATGGTAACTAACTCCTAATTTAGAAATTGTCTTGTTTCATCATTAGCGTCAGTAAATGTTGCAAGTGGGGATGTATGTTGGAGTATGTATAAGGTAATAGTCACTACTTAGCCATAGACCAACACGATTCGACTGCAGGAGGTCGTTCCGGACCGCCGCTGAACGACCTCCTGCAGTCGATCTCCTGCCGGCGCCATTTTCCATACGGAAAACTATTCGCGGCAGGAGATCATTTTCCGGACCCCCTCTGGACCCCCAGGGACTTTTGGCCAGCTTGGGGGGGCCTCCTGACCCCCACAAGACTTGCCAAAAGTCCAGCGGGGGTCCGGAACGCCCTCCTGCAGTCGAATCGTGTTGGTCTATGGCCGCCGCCATTTTGCGCCGCCATTTTGAAAAATGGCGCCGGCTGAAGACAACACAATTCAATTGCAGGAGGCCGTTCCGGACCGCTGCCGTTCCGGACCGCCGCTGGACCCCCAGGTAATTTAAGGCATTTGGGGGGGGTTCGGGAGGGTGGGGGATTTAATTTAAAGGGTCGGGGGTGGGTTTTAGGGGGTTTTAGTGTGCCGGCTCACGATTTTCACGATTTTCACGATACTTCAAACACCCAAACGGCAACAATACGATTCCCTCCCCCTCCCAGCTGAAATCGATCGTTAAGACGATCGAGGACACGATTCACATCTCTAATGGATTCATCATTCTATCACAGAATGATGAATCCTGTGAAAATGGGGGGCGGGGGAGTGAAGCGGGGGGGCGGCCCTGTGAAAGCCGGCAGCCTTTGCACCACCGCAGTCTCTTCGCTGCCAGCTTTCACACCAAATAGCGTCACTGTGAAAGGTGGTGCTATTTGGTGCGGTACTGGCGACAATAAGGTTACTAACCTTATCACCGCCAGCGAAGACATCACCAAGTCCGCCACCTCGCCACCCCGACTCCTCCCCTTGCCACCCCAAATCCTACCCGACTCCGCCCCAGCATGCTATCGCACGCGAAAAGGACCTTTATGATTGTGATAGAGGCTTATCGCACACGATAAGCCTTTGAAAATGACCCCCTAAGTTGGATCTTGTCTGGATAAGTGCTGCTACTTAGCCAGAAAATCAAAATTTATCCTGATAATGCCACTTTCAAATTTCTCTAGCTAAGTAGCGGCAAAGCCCCTACTTAACCAGATAAATTGGAATTTATCTTGATAAGTAGCAGGCAACTGATAAATTCACATATTTTTATATACATGGAGATTTTACCTAAATAATTTACACACATTTACTCCTAGTAAGTCGTGTTTTATATGTATAAGTTGGGAGATTTTGTAATATGCATGCGACAATGAAATTTGCTGTTTTACCAATTTGTATACCAGTTCTTCCAGTCCGTCTGCAAATAATCAAGGCCCTCCTGTCTCGTCATCCTCAAATCCCCCTATTTTATCCAGACCAAAGCTCTCACCAAGGCATGACTAGATATATGCAAACATTTTTTGTGTGTGAGCAACAATGTTTTTAAACCAACATTTTCTGAGCACTAGTATTAGCGTTGCATTTCTGTATATAGCACATAGAAAAGTGTATGTGAGCGACCATGTAAAACCTGTGAGTGACGCTCTGAAATGTACGAACAATCATTCATGCACTCAGTTTAGATGGAACTATGATTCAGACTCCCACGCAGTCAGTATTTCGTCTTTAAAGTGGTTGCAATCACTTATGCCAGATATAGAGCAGGTGTAAATATATGCGAGTAAGTTGCTAAAGCATCATGCATAAATTACTTACTAAATAGCAACTTAAATGTGTAAATGTTGGCCCCCACCCCAGAATGCCTCAGCCTGCCCCTTTTTTATACATGCAGAAATACGGATCTTTAATTCTACGTGTATTTTTAGGTTTGTAAAATAGCAAATACATAAATATATGCTATTTACATATATATATATATATATATGCTGTTTTTTTACCCATGCAACTTTTGAAAATTCACCTTATGGTATATTTTTGCTGCAGAAATTGTTTAGCTTTAATTCCTGAAGTCTAAAGACTCCTTATGAAGCTGTTTAAGGGATGATTTTATAAAGTGCAGATTATTTATAAGGGTTCATTGGACTTGTTTGGAATGATATGAGCTATTTAATATTTTCTAGACATCTAATTACTTGTAGCAGCTTTTTAAAACTTTTTAGAGTGAATTGGGGTTTCTTCGGTTTAGGTATAAGAAATTTTGAATAATATTATCTGGGAGTTGGAAGTTTTTCTGACTGATGATGGTGTTCATCCATAAGTGAGAGCAGTGCTCGCTGGGTTCTGAAGTCTTTTTTTCCTCCAAAACTAATTAAAAAATTTATATTTTGAAAAATGTAATAATGAGAATAAAACAAGTAAGATATTCTTTATTAAAACTCTTCTAGTAAAGTGTTATTTATTGTTTATATATTCTGGGTGCCTTGTTTAAAAAAAAGGAAGCAATCTTTTCACATTGGGTAACAAACAGGGGCAGATTTTCAAAGGGTTACACGCGTAACCCGAAAACCTGCTCTTGCGCGCGCCAAACCTATTTTGCATAGGCTTGGTGAAGCATGCAAGCCCGGGGACACGTGTATGTCCTGGGGCTTGAAAAAAGGGGCGGGGAGTGGGTGGGGCGTGGTTGGGGCCAGATGCCTCTCCACTGCTGCTGGGCCCAGGGGCGATTTAGGTAGGGCTAGAGGGCGGGTTAGATAGGGGAGGGGGGCTGAAAGAAAGTTCCCTCCAAGCGAGGGAACGGGGAAAGCCATCGGGGCTCCCCTAGGGCTCGGCACGCTCAAGTTGCATAAGTGTGCACCCCCATGTGCATGCCGACCCTGGATTTTATAACATGCGCGTGGCAGTGCACGCAGTTATAAAATTGGGAGTAGATTTGTGTGCACTGGGTTGCATGCACAAATTTATGCCCATGCGTAAGTTTTAAAATCTGGCCCCTATTTTTTAAATATTAGCATCATTTGGGGATGGATTGGGTTTGTTAGTTGCTTTACCATAAAAATAATTCATGGGTATTATTCTGAGAGATATGAATCTGGAAGAAAAGTATTTCTTTTTAGTGTCATTTTCCAATGAGCGATAGTCATCCAAATAATCTCTATAAAGTTTCATATTAAATTGGAAGGGATGATGTCACCATAAAGGCCCAAGTTTGCAAAGCCTTCCTTTTGCACTTTTCAAATGGAAGTTAACCAGAAAACAGAATATGCTCAGCACAACCAAATCAATTTCAAAAGGGCTGCTTCTGTTAATTCCAAGGTAGCACCACAGATATTTAACTCAGGTGAGCATAATGCAAAAACTGCAAAAGGAGGGGTTGTTTGGGTTTCCATATGTTGCAAAAGTAGAAGTGGTATCCAGTATTGCTGGAATTGCATAGTAAGTGTGCCATGTAGAAGTCTGCAATTCCTGTCCCATATGTAGGAACTGGACCATCACATGCCCTTAATTTTAGGAGAAAAACTCAGGATAACAGTTGCTCAAATAAAGGAACATCAAGTAATAGTCCAATCCCTGTCTACAGAACAGGAACAGCAGTCTTCTACATGGCACACTTATTACGCTTTAAAAAATCCTATTTCCAGAGACACCCCTTCCAGCAAATTTGCTAACTTGTCATGGACATCATTGCATTAGGCTACTGGCTGTCATCCAATTTATTTGGCATGCCCTGATGGATGCTGTTGAGATGCATGCTATAGTATCATCAAAAGATGAATCAAATAAGATGGTGTATACACTCTACAACATCTAAGAGTGACTGAAAGTATATAAGACCACCTTCACCAGATAGAAGAAACGGTTTATGTGTACAATCGTGTAAGACTTGAACCATGTAGAATTGGTGTGCGGAGATCCGTATACACTCTACAAGAGTGGCTGAAAGTATGTAAGTCCACCTCCAACAGGTAGAAGAAATGGTTTCTGTGTACAATCATGTCAGTTTTGAACCATGTAGAATTGGTGTGCGGAGATCCGTATACACTCTACAAGAGTGGCTGAAAGTATGTAAGTCCACCTCCAACAGGTAGAAGAAATGGTTTCTGTGTACAATCATGTCAGTTTTGAACCACGTAAGAATTGGTGTGCGGAGATCCATGCATTAAGCATGGAGCTTTGAAATTCCTTCCTATCAAAATTGTCCCATTACCAGGGACAATGTGAGTATTTCCTTGTGTTCTTTGCTCTTTTAATCATAGATTCTACCAGAACTAATTGGGGTAATTTCACCATACCAAACCCCAGGGATTTTTGTACTCCTTGCTGCTGGGGCACAGGAACTAGGATTTCCTTATATTTATGTTTGTAATTCTTGCATAATATCATAGATTGGGATAGATGCTGGCTCTGCCAGGGTGTCCAGAATTTGGAGGAGACCAAAGACCTTAGCACTGGAATCTTTGTCCTTGTGTTCATTATCTCCACTGCAAAGGAGTGCTGAGGGCTGGAACCACCTTACAGAGTTTTTGACGGACTATCCATCCAAATCATGGATACCAGGACTCCTTTGCTTGAGAGTAATTCTGATATCTAGGAAAGGAGGGGTTGTAAGTTACCCTTTTATCCTTAGCTACCACAGATATAAAGAAATCCTTCACCAACTGTGCTATCTGGTCAAGTGGCTGACATACCCTTTGATTTAGCTTGGGCAGTAGAACATCCTCTTCTGATACAAAAATGGAATCTTACGTATCATCTTGGTTCTGAAAAAGTTGAATTAGAGGCCAGTTTGATATGAGAGGTACCATAGAAGATAAGGGATTTGGGGTCTCCAGTGAGGTAGGCCTTGTTCTGATAATTTTGTTGGTGTAAGAGCTCTGGTAATTGGTGGGAGTAGGATATCATATCTCCTTCTGCTCCTATCAAAAATTTGTCAGGCCTGCATATAGCTGCATTTGAAGAACTGCAGCATTATGTATTGACAATGGAGCAACCTGCACTGATGGTAAAGGTTGCAACATATTAGGTGCTACATATTAGTGCTACAACTCAAGAAAGAGATCTAGGTGTTATAGTGGATAACACATTGAAATTGTCGGTTCAGTGTGCTGCGGCAGTCAAAAAAGCAAACAGAATGTTGGAAATTATTAGAAAGAGAATGGTGAATAAAACGGAAAATGTCATAATGCCTCTGTATCGCTCCATGGTTAGACCGCACCTTGAATACTTGAACAATTCTGGTCGCCGCATCTCAAAAAAGATATAATTGCGATGGAGAAGGTACAGAGAAGGGCTACCAAAATGATAAGGGGAATGGAACAACTCCCCTATGAGGAAAGACTAAAGAGGTTAGGACTTTTCAGCTTGGAGAAGAGATGGCTGAGGGGGGATATGACAGAGGTGTTTAAAATCATGAGTGGTCTAGAACGGGTAGATGTGAATCGGTTATTTACTCTTTCGGATAGTAGAAAGACTAGGGGACACTCCATGAAGTTAGCATGGGGCACATTTAAAACTAATCGGAGAAAGTTCTTTTTTACTCAACGCACAATTAAACTCTGGAATTTGTTGCCAAAGGATGTGGTTAGTGCAGTTAGTATAGCTGTGTTTAAAAAAGGATTGGATAAGTTCTTGGAGGAGAAGTCCATTACCTGCTATTAAGTTCACTTAGGGGCGGATTTTAAGAGCCCTGCTCGCGTAAATCCGCCCGGATTTACGCGAGCAGGGCTTGCGCGCCGGTGCGCCTATTTTACATAGGCCTGCCGGCGCGCGCAGAGCCCCGGGACTCGCGTAAGTCCCGGGATTTTCCGAGGGGGCGTGTCGGGGGCGTGTCGGGGCGGGGCCGATCGGTGCAGCGTTTTCGGGGCGTGTCGGCGGCGTTTCGGGGGTGGGCCCGGGGGGCGTGGTTTCGGCCCGGGGCGGTCCGGGGGCGTGGCCGCGCCCTCCGGAACTGCCCCTGGGTTGCGTCTAGGCAAGTAAATCCCCGGCCCGCTGGCGCGCGGGGATTTACTTCTCCCTCTGGGAGGCGTAAATCCCCCAACAAAGGTAGGGGGGGGTTTAGACAGGGCCGGGGGGGTGGGTTAGGTAGAGGAAGGGAGGGGAAGGTGAGGGGAGGGCGTTAGCAAATTCCCTCTGAGGCCGCTCCGATTTCGGAGCGGCCTCGGAGGGAACGGAGGTAGGCTGCGCGGCTCGGCGCGCGCCGGCTACACGAAATCGGTAGCCTTGCGCGCGCCGATCCAGGCGCGCGCAAGGCTCCGCGCGTATCTACTAAAATCCAGAGTACGTTTGTTTGCGCCTGATGCGCCTACAAAAGTACGCGAGGGCGCCCTGTATGAAAATCTACCCCTTAGTCTATTCCATGTTACCATTGCTGGCTATTCTCTAAGGGGTAGATTTTCATACAGGGCGCCCTCGCGTACTTTTGTAGGCGCATCAGGCACAAACAAACGTACGCTGGATTTTAGTAGATATGCGCGGATCCGCGCGTATCTGCTAAAATCCTGGATCGGCGCGCGCAAGGCTACCGATTTCGTGTAGCCGGCGCGCACCGAGCCGCGCAGCCTACCTCCGTTCCCTCCGAGGCCGCTCCGAAATCGGAGCGGCCTCGGAGGGAATTCGCTAATGCCCTCCCCTCACCTTCCCCTCCCATCCTCCACCTAACCCACCCCCCCGGCCCTGTCTAAACACCCCCCCTACCTTTTTTGGGGGATTTACGCCTCCCAGAGGGAGAAGTAAATCCCCGCGTGCCAGCGGGCCGCTGGCGCGCTTAGACGCGACCCGGGGGCGGTTCCGGAGGGCGCGGCCACGCCCCCGGACCACCCAGGGCCGAAACCACGCCCCGGGCCCGCCCCCGAAACGCCGCCGACACGTCCCGAATACGCCACACCGATCGGCCCCGCCCCGACACGCCCCCCCGGAAAACCCTGGGACTTACGCGAGTCCCGGGGCTCTGCGCGCGCCGGCAGACCTATGTAAAATAGTCACACCGGCGCGCAAGCCCTGCTCGCGTAAATCCAGGCGGATTTACGCGAGCAGGGCTCTTAAAAATCCGCCCCTTAGTTTTTGGGTACTTGCCATGTTCTTATGGCCTGTATTGGCCACTGTTGGAAACAGGATGCTGGGCTTGATAGACCCTTGGTCTGACCCAGTATGGCATTTTCTTATGTTCTTATGTTAAGGTGCTGAGGAATGATGAAATTCATCTTCTGCGGCTCACTGTATCAGGTTTGTCAAGGATTTATGTGTCAGTGCTGGTTAATTTGCTGGTGCCATGGATTGAATGGTCACCACACTGTGGACTTTTCTGTTAATGGCACCAGGGCATTGTGCCTTGTGCATAGACGGTGCCAACAGTGCTAATGAACCATGCATCAATAGTGCTAATGTATCATGTCCCGATGAACACGAGACTCTGTGCTTTTTGCATGCTGGCTGTTGTGGTGGCTCTGCAGAGTGCACCTCTTATTCAATGAATGATGCTTACTTGACTCTGAAGATTCAGCCTATTCCAAGGATGGGTAGATACTTTTGAGGAGCTCCTGCTCAACTCATGTCCTGAGGAGATAGATGAGGCTGCACTTCAGGAGAAGGACTGACTGCAGTTTCTGAGAGACTTACATAGTTCCTCCATTTTTCAGTCCTTCATTTTCTAGGAATATGGGGACATCCATTAGTAAAGGTAACAGTTGCCTGGTCATGCTTCTGTCTGAGGCAGCAGTAGCAGAGTTCATGTCCATCGGTAATGGACATTTTTCTACCACAAATACAGACCTAGAACCCACTCATCTTGGATTTCTTCTTATTGAATATGGTAAAGAACACAATGTTCTTAATCTTTTTCTTCTTTTTTGGGGGACAGTACTAAAAAGTTCTTTTGGGGGATTGCTGAGGCAGTGAGGCAACTTTAAAGAAAAAAGTTACTAAGATTTTTACAGAAAAAAACTGAAAGAGAGAGGTTTGCTCAGAAAAGCTCTACTAGCTAAGGGTTTGCTCAGAAAAGCTCTACTAGCTAAGGGGGTTATTTTCCAAGTCACATTATGGCCTTAGCACGTGCAAAAAGCACCATAATGCATGGTGTGATGATAATTTGGAAAAGGGGAAGGGATTTCTGTCAAGTGAGCTGGCTTCATAGTTTTAATGCCCGAAATAACCACACCTTTTTCATTATTACACTTTGTGATCTTTTCACAAATAGCATTTTATGGAGAGAGAGAGAGAGTGAGAGACTAAAAGGCCCTTATAGTAGTTAGGTATTTATACCTCTATATGAGGCCCACCTAGCAACTTGAGATGAGGTTTAGGTAGTAGTGTAGGGGTTAGGGGCCACGTGAACATTCAGAGTGAGACGTACAAACAGAACAGTACACTCTTGTGAAGATTCGATGAACTTCAGAGAGATTTGTACAATGCTTAAATCTCATCTTTGTGTGAGCTTCCTCACTCTGAGGGTGATCAAATCTTTACAAGAGTCAAGAGTGTACTGTTCTGTTCATATGTCTCACTCTGCATGTCAAAGTGGCCCCAAACCCTTACACTATTACCTAAACCTCACCTCGAGTTGATAGGTGGGCCTCATACAGAGGTATAAATACCTAACTACTATAAGGACCTTAAGGTCTCTCACTCTCTCTCTCCCTCTCTCTCTCTCTCTCTCACGTGGTGTCATCACAAAGTGTGAAAAAGATATTGCACTCTGTGGTAATACCTATGCAAAGCACTAAGATATTGCAATAAATAGGTTATTATCATAAAACACACCCCTCTAACTTCTCATGTGATAGTTTGATGAATCTAGCCCTAAGAGAGAAAAGTCTGTTCAGTTCTACCAGATGATGTCATAATACTTGGGGATGGTTTTACCTTTATAAGAACATGCCATACTGGGTCAGACCAAGGGTCCATCAAGCCCAGCATCCTGTTTCCAACAGTGGCCAATCCAGGCCATAAGAACCTGGCAAGTACCCAAAAACTAAGTCTATTTCATGTTACCATTGCTAGTAATAGCAGTGGCCATTTTCTAAGTCAGCTTAATTAATAGCAGGTAATGGACTTCTCCAAGAACTTATCCAATCCTTTTTTAAACACAGCTAAACTAACTGCACTAACCACATCTTCTGGCAACAAATTCCAGAGTTTAATTGTGCGTTGGGTGAAAAAGAACTTTCTCCGATTAGTTTTAAATGTGCCACATGCTAACTTCATGGAGTGCCCCCTAGTCTTTCTATTATCTGAAAGACTAACCGATTCAAATATACCTGTTCTAGATCTCTCATGATTTTAAATACCTCTATCATATCCCCCCTCAGCAGTATCTTCTAGAGATGTGCAGACAAAAAGTTTACGTGCATAAGTCCATAAGTCGAAAGGGGGGGTCAATTTCGGCCAATATGGACATATGTAGAATTCCATAAGTTGAGGCTATGTCCATACGTGCACCGGTTCCCTAAATAAAAATTTAAACCCCTCACCCTCCTTAATCCCCCCCCAAGACTTACCAAAACTCCCTGGTGGTCCAGCGGGGAGTCAGGACGCCATTTCTGTATTCCTCCTGACCCCTCCAAGCTGGCCAAAAGTTCCTTTTGGGTCCAACGAGGGTCCCGGAGCGAACGCGTGGCAAATCACGTGACGTCCGCGTCACTCCGACGTGACGCCGACGTCACGTGCTCCTCACAAAGGAATACAGAAATGGCGTCCTGACTCCCCACTAGACCACCAGGGAGTTTTGGTAAGTCTTGGGGGGGGATTAAGGAGGGTGAGGGGTTTAAATTTTTATTTAGGATCAACAATCGCGATTTCCAACGTATTCAACATAGCTATGTTGAATAAGTTGGAAATCCGATCGTTTTCGCCTCATCACTTTTTTAAGTTAAAAAAAATATATAAGTCGCGTTTTACATATGCGTTGAAAACGAATGCACACCCCTAGTATCTTCTCCAAGCTGAAAAGTCCTAACCTCTTTAGTCTTTCCTCATAGGGGACCTGTTCCATTCCTCTTATCATTTTGGTCGCCCTTCTCTGTACTTTGCTGAATTAGGAAGGAAAATATCTGTGTGGTCCAAACAAGTGAAGTGGAATTTTAGGAAGTCAAACATATACTCAATAACCACCCAGATTGACTGATTGGAAATTATTTTAGCACTATTCAGAGTTTGTGGTGGGGAAATGAATGGAGTTAATATCTAGGAAAGGAATGGATATCCAGTATAAACTAAAAATAAATATGAAGGATCCAACATCACTTACAAGACTCACTTTATCACTATTACAAATAAGGACTCTGATTCTCACACCTACCCATTAGAACTCTACCTGAGGATCATGATCCTCAGATCTGTCTTTGATCATGATCCTCAGATCATGATCAAAGACAGAAACAATTCCGATTATTTTGCATGTATCCAGAATCAGAAGAATTTCCAAGCATACCTTGATATGTTGCCCTTACATATTATATCATATGAACTTCAGAAGGAGGCTCACTTTGGCACAATGCAGTATTAAATAGGGCATTCACAATACGTTTTTCAAGTTTGAGATTACTCCTAACATACCCTGTCTTATGAATGAGGTTCATTCTTGTTGAGCTTTGGGCAAAACAAACCCATCTGCATACACTGATCCGAGTCATTGCAGCATAACCCAGGAGATCTGAAAACCAAAACCATCACTTGGAGTCACTAACAGGCTTCATTTTTCCACAGCAGGTTGATCCAGTCCTGGTTTTATGCACTGCAGGCATGAAGTTGTTCCAATTTCCTTAAAGAAAACAGGGCTATAAGTGCAAATATAGAACCAACTGGAAACTCTACCATCACCACAAAATGATGATCAGCCCATGGTTGCTGTTCAGATTGTAAAATGCTCAGTTCGAGCCCAATTTTCAAAACTGCCCATGATACACCATTTCTGTGTGAATGTGGTAAGTATATAAAATACTATGTGGCTCCCTACACCCAATATTTTATATACTGGGTATAGGGAGCCACACAGTTTATAAAATACTAAATATTTCTTTCCTAATTGTACACACATATGTGTCTTTACAGGCACATCACATTTTATAAAATTATGCACATATATTTTACATGCATTATAATTATAACAATGCATGAGTAATAACCCAGAATTAAATGCAGAGACAGATATTTTATAAAGAATGTGCATCCTCCACTTCTGAAAATACTTATGTGCATGCATACTTGGAATCAGCAGTTTGCTGATACTGTCACCAGTTCACCCAGTCCTTCTCATTCACCTAGACCATCCAGCACTTCACCCTGAACACTCACCTGTTCATCCAGACCTCATACCCAAAAACTACATGCAAAAGACAAGTACAATTTCAATTTTGTGAGTCAATTAGCAGGTATAAAAGTATACAGAGAAGTTCAGCAATATATGTGCACAAAGAACTGCTTACAAAATAACAACTTGTGCAGTGCACATGCTTCTGATTACCACCTTGGAATGCCTCTAAATTGCTCCTTATTTTCCCAGTCACATTTTTAAGTGTGACACCGCAAGTATGTGCATACTCTTGAGGTTTATAAAAAAAAGCATATACATGCTAATTTTACACACACAACCCCTGTATAATTCTTTGAAAATTACCCCCGTAGTATATTTGGACCTGCTGCAGCCTGGGAATAGCCCAGGAGCACGACAAGACTTGTCCAGTTCTGGTGCAGGTATTTATTTACAGTGCTTCACACTTATGGAAATAAAATAGTAGCTCACCTTGCAACAGGCACAGCTATCAGATAAACATACTTTGTACAGATATACCCAGAGGTCTTACCAGCTTCCTGGGGCCTCCTCAAAAGAGAATGAGGGAGCTATTGGTAGACATACCCTCCCCCTCCGTTCGGCCTTCTCAGGTCGAGTGTTCATACATTAGGGGTGTGCATTCGGTCCCTACGTATTGGCAATCCGCAATGGATGTTGCCATATTCGTTGTATTCGTGGGGAAACGAAATGTATCGCGATTCCCCACGAATACACGAATCTTCACTGAATTATTCAGCCACCTAAATAAATCAATTTAAGCAAACCCCCCACCCTCCTGCCCCCCCCTCCCAAGATTCACCAAAACTCCCTGGTGGTCCAGCGGGGGGTCCGGGAGCCATCCCTTGCACTCTCACACCCTCGGTGACGGTTTCATCATGGCGCCGATAGCCTTTGACCTAGTATGTCACGGGGCTACCGGTGCCATTGGTCAGCCCCTGTCACATGGCCATCGGCGCCATCTTGTGCTCCTACCATGTGACAGGGGCTGACCAATGGCACCGGTAGCACCTGTGACATAGTATAGGCAAAGGCTATCGGCGCCATTTTGATTACTGGCAGCCAATAGCCCGAGGGCAGGAGATCGCTCCAGGACTCCCGTTGGACCCCCAGGGACTTTTGGTCAGCTTGGGGGGGACCTTGAGACCCCACAAGACTTGCCAAAAGTCCAGCGGGGGTCCGGGAGCGACCTCCTGCACTCCGGCCATCGGATGCCAGTACTCAAAATGACGCCGATTGCCTTTGCCCGCACTATGTCCCAGGGACCGACGGTCAGCCCCTATGACATAGTAGGTCAAAGGCTATCGGCACCATGATGAAACTGGCACTGAGGGTGTGAGAGTGCAGGAGATGGCTCCTGGACCCCCCGCTGGACCACCAGGGAGTTTTGGTAAATCTTGGGTGGGTCAGGAGGGTGGGGGGTTGTAGTTAATTTTAATTTTAGCTGGGACACGAATAGAAATCGCTGTATTAATGCATCGGGGTGCCATATGGCCAAATGCAACATATCTGTTCCCTGATGAATCCAAATCATGAATGCAAAGTATGGCGTCCCTCTGCACATCCCTATCAGACATATCCTGGGCACATCCCAGCTCTGCCTCAAGTGTCTCCCCCCTCCAGCTGTCTTGTCCCAAACACTTATGAGGTATCTCCATAAGGTTGCAAAATGGGGATAATCTCAACCCAGGTCTACTGAGTATGGAAGCTCAGGGAGGACAGCTGCTTCTAGCATGGCTTGTCCTGTGGTGGTCATGAAGAGGACATGGGAAGTTGAACACTTCTGTCCATCCCCATGTATACATGTCAATATCTCCATTTTCTTATCGTTAATGTGTCCTTGACATAGTATGTCCTGGCAAATTAGTTTCTGCCCTACCAGACTCACTTAAATATTCTTCAGTTACCAGCTGCCTATATGGACAGTTGTCTTCTTCATGCCTGTAATCCACACAAAGAACACAAAAGGGAGGGTCTGAAAGGCCCTGTTTCTGGATTGCTCCCATCTCTCGATTCCCTTTTTCTTTCAAGTTGTGGTTCAAATCTACTTCAGAGAATTGTTTTATAGTATGTGCACTTCTTCCTCAGAAGTTGGCTGAGTCACCAAGTTAACGTCCATAGACATGCTTTGGCTATAGCGACAGTCCTTTGCCAAGTGTTCTTTCTGTCTACAGTTAAAGCATATGGACAATATTGGTATACGAAAGGTGGGTAAGGAGGCAGTGCCTCCTTCCTCATTTTGATGTTGAGGTCCTCTGTCCCACACCAGGGAATGGTTACGGTTGTCTCTCTAAGCCCTTTATGCTGTGCCTTTTGGAAGTCTTCTACAACTTCCAGGGCTCCCTCCAATGTGAGCCTGGTGTGCCAGCAGACACAATTTTATATGGGCTGGTATAGACTGTCTAGGAACTGCTCCAGCAGTATCTGATGAGCTACTTCTAGACCCAACCTTGCCTCAAGCTGGAACCACTTCCAACTGTCATCTTTCAATTAGTGAAAGAGGTTTCTGGGGCTCACCCCGAGCTGTAGGGCCACTTACCGGAAATGCCACCAGAAATGATCTGCGGAGTACCCAGCTCTCTGTATTATAGTGGCCTTGATGTCCTCATAGGAAGTCCTCCCATCTGGATTGGCAGCCTGGAAATCCACTTGACTCCTGCTGGTCTGAACATTTTCCAAGTAAGTTGAGCAGCTGGCCTTCAGCCAGGCCGTCAAGCAGATGTGTCCATTCAAAGGTTTTTAGAAAGTCCTCCGGGTCCTCTCCTGCCTTCATCTTAAACAGTATATGTGAAGGTGAGGGTGCCTGAGATATTCTGGACAGAGCCAATTTCAGGTCCTAAGCTAGCTGAGTTAAGACTATGCTTTGTTGTGTTAATTGGTCTTGCAGCTGCTGCTGTTTATCTATTTGTGTTTGCAGAACATTCCACAGCTGTTGTTGACCTGTAGCCAGGACCTGGATTGCTTACTCCATTTTTATCTCCCTTTGGGGTCAGCTCCTAAATGGATAACTCAAATGAGGTGGAGAAAACAAAAACACCTGCTGATCTGTCTGTCCCTTGATTGTCCAAGTGTGGATAGCCCCCTTGGCCAGCTGACGTAGAATTTGAAGTCCAAAGTCCCCAGGAAAGAAAAACTCAGCAAGGAGGAGTTTTTTTGTTGTTTTTGTTCTGGGAGGCTGTGAGGTTTTTACTTGTGCTTCCTGTTTAAGCAAAAAAAAAAAATAAAATCCTTGAACAGACACAACATGTAACATATTTGAACCTGCTGCAGCCTCTGTAATAGCCCAGGAACTCAACAAGACTTGACTAGTCCATTTCTGGTGCAAGTATTAATTTAAAGTGTTTCACACATGCAGAAACAAAATAGTGGCTCACCTTACGTCAGGCACAATTGTCAGGTAAACATATTCTGTACAGATATATCCAGAGGTCCTACCAGCTCCCTCAGGCCTCCTCAAGGAAGAATGAGGGAGTGGTCAATACACTCTACCACACCCCCTATATGACTAATTTAATATCAAGAAAGTATACAACTTGCTTTTATACAGGTCTATTTCAAACAATGTGGAATATTTTTAAAGTTACACTAGTGTCCTATGAATATGGTTAAGAATTTAGATCATATGTTTAGTATATAAGAATTTCAGTACCACCAGAATGTACCAGGCATCGTCTAAAAATCTGAATGCACATTTGTCAATAACAGTTTTTGGATCTTTTTAAGAAGGAAGAGAATATACTAAAACTAATATAGGCTATGATAGTTTATGTGATGGTTTGTATTTCATCACAAATATTGAATTGCTAGAATAATTCACTGTATGTCTTGCTGAAAACAAGCATACTTTAATGTAATAGTATGACCTTCATATAACTGACTGTGCACTATGTAAGTGTGACTAATGTCTTTTTTTGCATCAGTGATTATAATCATTGGTCATGCTATCAATATTTTTAGTGCAAAGTTTTTTGAATGCAAATAAAAACATTTATCTTTTGTGGAATGTCTTCTGAGTAGTGCAGAAACCCAACCTTGACACTGATTCAGTGTTTCGAATTCTGCATCTGTGTCAGGGGCACATAAATAAATCAGCAAGAATGTTTTTATATATGAAGCACATTAGAAAGCATTCTCAATGTGGAAAAATGGCTGCTGAGACAGTTCTATTGATAAAAACATATTTACACAGAGAGATTGTCTATGTGAGTGACCTAACTGTATCTTGCCTACAGGTTTTCATACTGAAAAAACTGTAATATGGGCATCCAGGACCCCACTTGCTCGCATCCGCCATCTTTCACAAAATCAAACACTGAACAGCAAAATTGGGTTAAACAGGGCCGCAGCTTTATTAAACATGGAGGCCCGAGCCTTAAAACAATAACATTCATAACATTAAACGACTGCCCCCTAGCCGTCCCGCCCGCCTCTCCAGCAAGACAGTCAGCACCTACCATCCGGCTCATCCATCCTGCCCTACACCGTGTTCAAACCCCCGCCACCTTCTACAAGAGGCCAAGACAGTGGACCCCCGCCGCTGGCAAGCAAGGAGTCAGGCGAAACTGGGCCCCCGCCTCCTCCTAGCAAGGAGCCCGCCCCGGACAACAGCCCCAGTTGTCACACATTTATCCGGCAATCAACCTGCCCATTACAACTGTAAACCGTAGCAGCTCGGGCCATCCACCATAACTCCCACCCCCAGCTGCGACAAGCATCCCCGAAACTTCAGTACAGAACACAACAGCACAATTAACAGGGCGGGTGGGAGGGAAAAGAAAAACCCCCAGCCTTCTGCTCAGATGACGAGAGACTGAGTTAGCAGGCTCCCCGTGCTCCCCCCCACCCTTCGGAGACTCGTGCTGGCTGGCGGCCGGCCAATCATCGCTAGCCAGCGCCTCACCAGCTCCACACATCAGCCAATCAGGCTGTTCTAGTCCGCACATGCGCTCCCATCACCCCCCACCACCTCCCGTTACCTCCGTGCCGATTCGAAACCTCTCGTTAACCCCCCCTCCCCCCCCACTCCTCGCGCCGAGCACCCCCTCCTCCCGCTGCCTTTTGGAGCACAGCCACTGCCAGGGCTCGCCTCCCATGCAGGCCTAGGCCCACATTACCCCGGCCGACCGGACACTGGGTCCGGTCGACCTTTCATAAAATGGGCATCCAGGACCCAACTTGCTCGCATCCGCCCTCTTTCACAAAATCAAACACTGAACAGCAAAATTGAGTTAAACATGGCTGCAGCTTTATTAAACATGGAGGCCTGAGCCTTAAAACAATAACATTCATAACATTAAACGACTGCCCCCTAGCCGTCCGCCGCCTCTTCAGCAAGACAGTCAGCACCAGCCATCCGACTCCACCTTCTAGCAAGAGGCCAACACGGTGGACCCCCGCTGCTGGCAAGCAAGGAGTCAGGCCAAACTGGACCCCCACTTCCTCCTAGCAAGGAGCCCGCCCCGGACAACAGCCCCAGTTGTCACACATTTATCCGGCAACCAACCTGCCCATTACAATTGTAAACCGTAGCGGCTCGGGCCATCCGCCATAGACACGGGTAATGACCCGTGACCCCCAAAAATGTGGTCCTGCTTACCGTGGAAAGATATCCTCTAAGGCCTCCTGAATCGAATTTAGAAAAAGATCCATGCTAATAAAGGACAAGTGGACCCCATCCTTACCAAACAGCCCCGACACTGTTCCCCAGGACCACTCATACCGAATGTGTCTACCCCCTAGGCGCACCAGCCATGAACCTATCTGCTGGTTGGCCTTGGCCCTGCTCCTCCGCCAAATCACTCTCGCTGATTCAGCAGGCCTTAGAATAATGTCCGACCAAAAGAGTTCCATGGACGGCAGTAAAAGCGACACAGCCATCAAATCCTGCCGCACCATGCTGATAAACTGCCTACCAGATAACTTCCCCCAATCGTTACCCCCCCAGGTGAATCACCACCGCCTGCAGCAGACCCAGCCGATCCCGCCGCATGCAATCAATCAAATCATCCCACACCATACCCCGCCTCCCCAACCAATGCACCCTCACCCCCCTGCCCTGCAAGTCCAAATGAGGCCCGTATGGTCGTCCGCATGCATGCTTATCCGCTCAGTGGATGTAGGAATGCCCGATGATCCACACGGACTTCCCAGCAGGCTCCGCACCTGAAAAGAAATCACAGTTAGACACCTCTCACATACCGTGAGCCCAGGGACGGATGTAACCCGCATACGCACCCGAACGCCACCTGCCGATCTGGCAGATCACCCCTGCGGACAACCTGGCTGATGCCGCCGAGGTGGTCGCTCCGATCCGGAAGGAGTGCGTTCCGAAAGACCGGACGTCCAGTCCTACCGCAGACAAAGCCAAATGAAGAACCATCTCAAACTGGTACTTCGTCAAAGGCCACATATCCTCGTGGACCAGAAAATGGGCCGCACTCGTGGCTCGAACGGAGCAATATCGCACCGCGTTGGCCACCGGACAAGTCCGCAAGCCAGGGACCGCCTGCAGCACC
This sequence comes from Rhinatrema bivittatum, assembly GCF_901001135.1. Classification (NCBI taxonomy): domain Eukaryota; kingdom Metazoa; phylum Chordata; class Amphibia; order Gymnophiona; family Rhinatrematidae; genus Rhinatrema; species Rhinatrema bivittatum. The sequence goes on along the minus strand of NC_042619.1, from coordinate 167,755,891 downwards.
ACCGATGAGCCGCGACCGCGTTGATCGGTCTTGGACCTTGGAATGTGCAGTGAAACCGAAGAACTGGTGACCACCACATCTTTTGCCAAAAGGCCAGGGAAGTCCACACTAGACGCAGACCTCGCGACCAATTCACTAACCCTGAACGCCCTGAAAAATGCCCATACAAATGTCGTCCGAAAGAGCACAGTCTCGTAAGGGGAAAAGCAGACGCTCGACAGTGAGTCCCAGAGCAACAGCAAAATATCATGCGTAATGGGGCACTGCCTATCCACTCCCCTCACCAAGTCCCTAGACCAACCGGCCAACAGCTGCCTAACCAGGAACCACCCCGCCGGGAAGCCCCAACCATGAGCACACATGAAGAACGAGAACCCCGCAAGCTGCCAGCTCACCACCGCCTTCGATTGGCCCTCCCTCCGAGCATGCTCCAGGAAGAGCAAAACCAATGCATCCGAAACCTTACCCCCAACCCACCCTACAGAAGATAAGAATTCAACCACCTTGTGCGCCCCACCCACGTACGAGGACCACGTGGATGGGGCTAGTAATGACCGCAGCAGTTTCCAGGCTTCCGGGAACCAAACTTCCAAAAGAAATATGGCACCGAAGTCCCATGAGGGTCCGCCTCCGGGGCAAGCTCTCAGAACAAGTCCCACTTGAAACGAGAAAGAGAATCGGCGACACCCAGGACATGCCACACCCGGGACATGCCAAGCCCAAATAGTCATCTTCAACAACATACAAAGCATCACCAGCTCTCTCAACAGCTCCGAGACCAAGAAGCATTTCGCCGCCCTCCTGTTGATCACCTCCACCACTCCCAGGTTGTCGCACCAGAACACGACTCTCTTGCCCTTCAACCGCACACCCCAAATGTGCAAGGCCACCACAATTGGGAACAACTCTAAAAAAGTGATGTTCTTGGTTACCCCCGACTCTTCCCACTCCACTGGCCACCCCGTGGCACAACAGGACCCCTGGAAATAAGCCCTAAATCCCACCGACCCAGCAGCATCTGTATACAACTCCAAAGCATGATTGGACTTGGGGTCTGACTGCCAAAATTCCGACCCGTTGAAGTCCACCAAAAATCTGTCCCAGACGTGCAGATCCTCACGGATCGGCGCAGTCACCCGTACCCTATGATGCCGCCGACGCACCCCAGACATCGCATATACTAGACGTCGCAAAAACACCCGACCCATAGGGATTACCTGACATGCAAAGTTAAGGCTGCCCACCAACGATTGCACCTCTAGCAGGGACAATTTTGGCCGCTCCACGGCACCAAATCCCTCAACTGCCGTACTTTATCCTCCAGCAAGCGCAACAACATTGCCACCGAATCCAACTCAATCCCCAAAAACACCAGTCGCGAACACGGACCCTCCGTCTTGCCGGATGCCAGCGGAATTCCGAATTCGCCTGCCACCTCCTGGAAGCACCGCAGCAAGTTTGCACAATCCGACGTGTCTGCCTTAGCGAAGAACAAAAAATCATCCAAGTAATGCACGATGTTCTGCGACCCCGATCTGCTCTCCACGACCCAATGCAAGAACGAACTAAAGGCCTCGAAGTATGAACAAGCGATAGAGCAATCCATCGGCATACACTTGTCAAAATAAAAGAACTGGTTAAACCGAAAACCCAGCAGACAAAAACTCCCAGGTTTGCACCAGCAACAACCGAAAAGCAGACTCGATGTCCACCTTAGCCATCAAAGCGCCGGACCCACATCTCCAAACCCTGCGCACGGCTGAATCGAAAGAAGCATAACGAACGGCACACAACTCCCTAGGGATGCAATCGTTGACCGACCCACCTTCAGGGAATGACAGGTTGTGGATTAACCGATACTTGCCTTTCTCCCTCTTTGGGACCACCGCCAACGGGGACCAAATCATATCCAGCAACAGGGGAGCTGCTAACGGACCCGCTATCCAGCCCAAATCAATCTCAGACTGCAGCTTAGCCTCCACCACCGGCAATAGCCGCTTCACCAATGGACAATTGACCCCCCCCCCCCCCCCCCACTAAGCCCGGACCAGAACATGGAATAGAAAATCCCACCGTAAACCCCTCGAACAACAATGATGCAACCCCTTGCACTGGATAAGCCTGCAACCAAGGCAACAACACCTCAACCCTAACAGGAGTAACCGCCCGGGTAGAAATCTCACTTGGCAGCTCCCTTGGCACCCGGGGGCGCAACAAGAGGAAGGGTGGCCCGCCCCACAAGAGGCGCATGCATGTCAGAACTTGCAGTCGGGGAAAAGACAAGAAGATCTGTTGAACCTCCAACAAACGTCACTAACTCCAGCACCCGACCTGCCCGCGCCAACTGCGGGTGGCATCAGCCGAAAAGGCCAGCTAGAGCCACCTCCTTGTGAGCCCACGCTTAAAAGAGTCTTGGAAGCTATCTGAGTCAATCATAGCCCCACATCTTGGGTGCCCCAGGACATGAACTTATTTCCTTCCATACGATCTCGAAATCTCTCGTCGTAGTTCAACCACAACCAACCGTCGTACGTCTAACTGGCGGCCAAGATAGCGTCTGCATATGCCAACAAGGGACCGTACTGAGACGGGTCTCGACGTCCAATGACGCTGGCTAACCGCAAGAACGCACGAATCCAGTTGTGTACATTGCGAGCCACCTTCATCTGGGAACCGGGAAAACGGTCACTCTTCTTGCACTTTTTCTTCTCTCACCTCCTCCCCCTGCGGCCCTCCAGCAACTGAAAGATATCAATAAACTTCCGTCTGCAGATCTTCTTCCTCATGCTCCTCGGTACTTCCTCCCATAACTCCGTTAAAGCCATGAGCGCTGGAGCATTCCTCTCCGGCTCCCTATCCGAAATACCCGGATCCCCTGACCTTACCGAATCAGACGAGACCGAAGAGGATGAGGATGACGAAGACGAGGTAGACTCAGAGGAACTGGGCTGCGCATGCTTCTTTTTAGACTGCTGCGCGAACAAAAGTACGCGCTCGCGCAACTTTTTCAAATCTGCCCCTTAGAGAATAGTCACTGCCATTAGCAATGGTAACATGGAATAGACTTAGTTTTTGGGTACTTGCCAGGTTCTTATGACCTGGATTGGCCACTGTTGGAAACAGGATGCTGGGCTTGATGGACCCTTGGTCTGACCCAGTATGGCATTTTCTTATGTTCTTATGTTTCTTCTTATGTTCTTACCCTTCGTATGCCCCGCAGGAGCACCTGTGCCGATCCCGGCTTCAGCAACCACCATCGCCCGAGCACCCTGGACCGACGCGCAGCCACTGACACCTAGCACCTCACCGCCAGGAACACCCAACCCCCCCCCCCCCCCGCTCCCCAGCCCTGGGGAAAAGAACATACTCACCCCGTGAAGGCCGCCCTGCAGGCACCACTCCAGGGCCCTCCAAGTGCTCCGGCGGTGCCCTCCGTTCCGCCTCGGATGCCGCTGACCACCATTCATCCCAATGCGAAGGGCCTGGCCCATCCCAGGAGCCCTCCACCCACTCCGCCTGCGGGAAAAGAGAACCAGATGTGAGAGGAGGCACAGCCCCATGGGAAAAACCATGTGCAACCCACGCCCCGTTCTCCGATATGTCTGATAAACCCCATTCCATGCCGCCCGTTCACCACTCCCTCAACCCGCCCCTGAACCCCCAGAGGGGCCCCCAAGGCTCCCCGTCCCCAAGGCCGCGCTGGCTCTCGGAGCGAGTCCTCACCCCTCCCCCTGTTGACTCCTGCCCCGAAAACGGAAGGCACGGGCCAAGACCAGGCCGGACCCCAGGAGACAGACCCCCCTCCCCCCCACACATACCCAGTAACTCCCCCCGCCCCACCACAGCCGAAGCCGGCTCCAGGGCACGACACCCACCTAAAGCCCGCGATGAAGGCCCGCCACCAAAACCTGCGAAACGGGAGCCCTGGACGGCCCCTGACTAACCGCATACCCAGCAGCGGTGGCCCAGCTGGGAAAATCACCAAGGCCCGGAGACCTCCGCAAGAGGGGCCAGAGACTGGATAGCATCACCCTCGAAAGACCCAGCACCACTACCCACCCTGTGGCCTAACGCCTCCCCCCCAGCCGGCCCTGTCACCCCATGCTGAGCCCCAACATGGACCCGCCCCCGAGACTGAGAACGGGAGCCCCTGGGGCACCTGCCCCTGCCAGCACCCCTGCCCAGAGAAGTAAACGCGGAAATGAGTGACCCCTCACCCCCCTAAATCTCTCCCACGGTAGCAGGAGGAGTAAAGGACCTAGAGAGCCCCCCCCCCCCAGGCCAACCCGAACCTCAGTGGACCTGGCAGCACTCACCCTGTCTGGTCCCATTTCCCCCATCAAACCTCCCCCTCGCCAGGGGAGTGCCTGGGGACTCCCTGACGTCGCCAGGCATCCATGCAGCTTCCTCTGACTCCATCACCGGACTCCAACACGCAAGCCTGCCTCTGGCCCGCCGAACACACCAGCCTGCAAAACAACCGCGAGCTGCTAAAAGAAAACCCCCCAGCCTGCTGCTCAGATGACGAGAGACTGAGCTAGCAGGCTCCCTGTGCTCCCCCCCACCCTTCGGAGACTCGTGCTGGCTGGCGGCCGGCCAATCATTGCTAGCCAGTGCCTCACCAGCTCCACACATCAGCCAATCAGGCTGTTCTAGTCCGCACATGCGCTCACATCACCCCCCACCACCTCCCGTTACCTCTGCACCGGCTCGCAACCTCTCGCTAACCCCCCTCCCCCCCACCCCTCGCGCCGAGCACCCCCTCCTCCCGCTGCCTTTCGGAGCCCAGTCACCGCCAGGGCTCGCCTCCCACGCGGGCCTGGGCCCACATTACCCCAGTCGACTGGACACTGGGTCCGGTCGACCTTTCATTATAAGTATATCTTAGGCACACGTGGAAAGTAACTGACTTCTGTATTAGATGGGTTTAACAGCTTATCAATCTGAACCCATCTTACTGGGTTCATTGCTCGAAAAAATGTCAACGTCCTTGTATGACTTCCACGCGCTTGGAGGCACCCCCTAAAATTCCTTGCATTTCATCACACCTTTTTGCCAAAATTAATCAAAAACCATAGAATTTTAAGATTGACTGGGTGGCCCAGGGCCAGCATTTGATTCCCAGATTAGACTCTGATCCCCAGGCCAGCAGGGCATGGAGATGCTACAGAGGCAGCATTCACATCTGGGATAATGGTGTCTCAGCCATTGCTGAATGGCAATGTCTAATGGCCAGATTCAGAGTTGATTTAGTCAGTTTCTGGAGAGAGCTGAGGCTGGTGATCTCTTGCCAATGTCTGTCACTGCAATTGGTGAATTGAGTTAGGAGGGGCCATAATAAGGGAGGAAAAACCTGGGAAGATGTGCGTGAATATGGTTTCCTTGCCCAATAAAGATTAGTTTTGATGGAGCTAGAATCCCAAAAAGAGGAGGAAACTTTTTAGAGCAAAAATGCAAACAAAAATCCCCTGTAGCATTTTATTCAAGGGAAAATAAGTATTCCATGTGTTTTCAAGGAGTGCATATGAATAAGAATGAACAGAAAAATATGTCCTTTATCTAAAGACACAAATCTATATGATTTTGCTTTAAAATTACTGGCTTAAAAAAACAATCATTAATTTTTAAACTTTCTCAACAGGTTTATGCTGATTTCTTGTATTCCTACAGAATGCTAAATGCTTTTAAGCTGCATAAGTTCTAACAGATTAAATAATGTAATACATTTCAGAATGGGAAATAAAATATATTATTTTTCATGAAATCTATATCACACATTTTCCAGATACGCTGTTCATCCTTACCCAGTAGGAATGCTTCCAACCTCTGAATCTAAGGCCAAATCAGTACCCAGAATGTCGATGTCCTGCATTTTTTTTTCTAGTATTATAGGACTTCAAACCTGAATATTTAAGAGGATAATTTCTAAACAACCCAAGTAGGGTTAAAGTCAGCAAGTACTTTGTACCTGTAAGTCCCCTTTGATGCATAAGGCTGCTCTGGAAATTCATGGGTTGTCCCACTACATGTGTGGACCATCCATGCACAAAGTTACACATGCTTCCAATATTTCACATACATTCAAAAATCAGAAAGTATGTGCATAGATCCTTTTCTCATCCCAAATCTGGCCCCGGAATGCCTCCGACATACACATGAACTGGGTTTTACTCAGACTTTTTGTGTGCACAGTCCCCCCCGGTTGATTTTCAAAAGGTCACTTATTGTACGCACTTAAAACTGGGATTTATGAGTATAAACTCTTGAAAATCAACCCTCTAAAAAGACTATTTAAAATGTGTGCTCTGTAATATTGTAAGTACATTTCTCATTGTGACTATAGTGTGTGACTATAGAGGAATACCATCATAAACAGCTAAAAATAAATAAATAATGCTTGACTGGAGAAGAAAATGCCAAAATAAATTAAATGGTCTCATTCAACAACATCTGTGGGGAATTGTGGTTCTTGCTGTGAGAAAAAAAAACATACCTCTGAACTGTAATAACACTTATTCATGATTGCAATCTATTTCCAACATATAATTTCATTTTGCATGGGAGGATTTCTCTGTAGCCATTATTGCATGGTTCTTTCATTAGGTGAAAACTTAATTAGATATTTCTAAGTATTTTTTCAAATGGGTCATAAACTTAATTATATTATAAAATAGAAGCTCAGCTCACAGTTTTGAGGGTCCTTCACTCATATCTGAATGTTGATATGCTCACAAACTCACAACAATGCTGTTCAAAGCCCTGTTAGTCAATTTAGCAGAAAATTAAACAGAATGTTAACCAGCAATGTGTATGCCATACTTACAAATAGAAAAGCACGTTCTAGGGGGTTTGCTAATGTTATCCTAATTTAGGGGCCCATTTACTAAGCTGTGCTAATATGTTTACAGTGCATTAAAAATGTTAGCACAAAAATAATGCATGAAATGTGTCATTTTCACACATTATTTCCTGGCCTGTAAACCTGATGCAGTGCAGACATGGTAATAAACTGTGTCCATGCAAATGACTACTTTTACTTCTACTACTACTCAACATTTCTATAATTCTACTTGATGTGTGCAGTGCTGTACAAACACAAACACATGCAAAACAGCCATTACTATGCTAAATGAGAAACTGCCCATGATGGCAGCCCAGGCCCTATCTTCCGTTTGGAACATATTCTATCTGTAAATCTATACCTCCCTCTCTCTCTCTAGTGTATATATGCACATATTTATATAAATAAATGTATGTATAGTTAGAAACTTTATAATAGGTTCTATATGCAAGAAAGAATCTGAATTTAAGTCTCCTTTAGCTATCAATTAAAAGGAGTTAGCTAAATAAGGGTGATGGTACAAGTTACTTATTTAGACAAGTGCAGAGGTATATCCCAAGGCACAATTTATGATTGGCTAGTGGCCCTCTTTCTGCAGTGCCTGGGATTAAAATGATCAAAAAAGAGGGGTTTCAGAGGAGGATGTTCTCAGTGTATAAACCTGCGCTCTGGGATGCAGCACCATTTGATATCAGATTGGAGTTTAACTATCTATCATTTAAAAAAAAGCAAAGGCATGGCTTTATCCAACATTGTAACAGGTATGAGTGTTTTGCTTTTATGTATTCAGGAAATATATCATAATGGTTTTTAAATTGTTGATTTTATCTTATTTCATTTGTATCTGATTGGATTTGATGTAAACCGCTCTGTTCAGTTTTTCTGTTTGTGCGTTATAAAAAAAGCTGGGAAATAAATAAATAAATACACAAACAAATATATAAGCCTTCCCTACAACGACCAGTCAACTTGTTGCTCTTGAGAGTGTGAGATATCTTGCTCACGAATTCCCTCATGCTACAGCTTTTGATATGGTGCGCAGGACCATCTATTCTGCTTAGGTGAAGATTATCTGGCTGGCAGGCCCTTCTGCCCTCATTTTGGCCTTTTGCCCTTGATCTTAGATCTAAGATCTCACCTCATGTGACTGAAGTCTTACACATTTCTGTTGTTATAGAAGATAGCATTCAGTTTATGGTGAATTTTCTCCCAGATATGCCCCTTTCTGTAGGATCCCATTTAACTACATCCCTTCCCATACAGGATGGTTTGGACATTCATGACCTCCCTTTGACTAGAAGTTAAGCTTCTTAAGCAAGGGTCCCTTTACTCTAGGCCTAATGAAGTTAGGAAAAAAGGCTATGAGGCCTGCCCTTATATACCCACATTTACACATATAGGCAATGTTATTATACATGTAAGGGGACATAAAATGTATACATGTACTTTTATAAAATAGCATTAGTTACTTAGCACAGAACCTGTATGCACATACATTCAATTATATATGTAAGGAGCGGAGTGAACATGAGCCCTTTTGTTGCAGCACGGTTGATGCTGCTTTGGAGTTGAGCCTATGAAGCCTAAGCTGGCAGCTGGAGAACACGCTTTGATATGGGCCAGGCTAGAGCTTCATCTGTATCAGCCCCCTCCCTCGCAGGTTGAGCCCTTGGGTTCTACTGGATGGCAGGACTTAGGTGGTTTGAGGGAACTAAGACAGAGTCCTCAGACAGGCCAAGATTCGAGGCAGTTGGCAGACAAGACATAATAATGGTTCAAGGCTAAGGTCAGGTCCAGGTGGCAAGCAACAGAAAGTCTAAGTCCAAAGTGGAGGTCAGAACCAGAGAGACAGGCCAAGACAGACAAGAGATGAAGGAACAATACAGGACAAGAGAAACACAGCAAGGTGAGACAAGACTCCAAGAACAAGGACAAAGGTGAGGCATAGAGACAAGGCGAGGCAACAAATAAGTGACAGGAACAGGAACACGATAAGATGAGGGGAAGCAAGGCTAAATGAAACAAGGCTGGAAAGCTGGACAAGGAAAGGCTGTAAGGCTGGATGACTAAGCTGGATGACAAAAAACATCAAAAAATAGAAAACCACATATTAGGAAACATATAATTATTTAGAATGTGGAGAAACCCTCATACATGAGCCAAGGGTATACCTCTTTTATTTTTTTTTATAAAGAGCTTTATCAATAAAGCGTTCACTTATTATGGTAAACCAATATCTTCATGAGTTACCAAAGTGACCATATACCCGCTCTAAAATATAATCACTGGGTTCTCCACTTTACTACCCCTAATGCCACCTTCCAGTTTAAATGATGTTAATTATTTCTTGATGCAGAAATAGCAAAATACACTTATCGTTTCTTTCCGCTTATGGCACTGATGCATGGCTTTATTGATAAAGCTCTTTATACAAAAAAAAAGAGTGATACCCTTGGCTCATTTATGAGGGTTTCTCCAGTTTCTAAATAATTATATGTTTCCTAATGTGTGGTTTTCTAATTTTTGATGTTTGCTAATACCACATGGTAATCAGTTTTTCATACATTTTGACAAAGCTGGATAAGGCAAGGCTGGATGAGGCAAAACTGGAATACAAGGGACCCGTTGCTGAGGCAAGGTAGGGATGTTAGGCAAGCCCTCTTATAGGGCTAAGGCAGGTGATGTCATCACTGGGTGCTGCAGCCTTTTCCCGCCATGGGCCCCTTAAAAGAACTGACATTGGGCGCCTGTATTCCTATGGATCGGCCGGAGGCAGCAGTCACAGTGGTGTCCTGCCGCATGCATGAGGCTCGGTGGTGTCCCGCCATGGAGATGAGGCCTATTGGCTGGCAGCATCGGGGGTGAGTGTCGTGGCTCATGGGGTGTCCCTGCGAGCCATAAATCATAACAATGTACACATGTGCAGTGCTATTTTTAGAAGCAGTATATATGAATTATTTTATGTGTGTGCAGAGTTGGTTAATATGCTAAATATTGAGAGCAAAGAATCCAATGCATGTGTGGAGAATGAACTCATTATTTGAAGCTTTTTCCTATCTTACCTTAGTCCTTTACCTCTGTAGCTGGTATTTAATCAGTGCCAGTAAAACCCTTAATCACCACAAAACACAACTTTTTGTTATGGTATGGGCCCCGTGCAGTAGAAGACATCTGGGTACTTGTTTCTAGAGGGTCTCCTTTGCTTTAACTACCCTATATACTGTTGTATGCTGTAGTTCAAACTTTATGTTCAAAAAAAGGAGTCCAGCAGAAAGAAAGCACAAGCCACTTAATAATAAGTTCAAAAAATAGTTTAGTATTTATTTGAGATTTAAAACATCTATGCAAAACAAGAAAATCTGGTCTCTTTAGAAGCTGCAGCACAGTTGCAAGGCAGATCAGAAGATTAAATTGAAAGCAGAAAACAGGGAGAGAGAGAGAAACAAGATGTTTGTCTCTCTTTCTCTCAGATCAACTCCCTTCTCTAATTGCAAATAGCAAGTGCTAAACAGAGAGGGAACACATTTTAACTTTATCTTATTTTACACACCTGTGCATACAAAAATACATTAGAACCTTCCTAACATGTAGGAGTCACAGGTAGCTCAAATGTGGGAGCTTTAATGAGAAATCTTTCAAATACTCTTTAATCTATATGTTTGTTATAAGGCGGGGCCCATTGTGAACTTCTGTATTGACAGGATGACCTCCTTTGGTATGTGGGGTTTCCAGAGATGTTATAGTTGGCATGGCGATGATGAAACTTCTAGCTGGAAGCTGAAATCCTTGTGGCAGTTAGTTTTCCTCTACTTTGGAGGGAAGCCAGTGTAAGCAGAGAGAAGGTTAGGATTGGGCCTGTAGTAACATTATCCACCTATTGAACGCCGGTTGGCTTTTATCACCATGGGATAAGAGTGACTTAGTTCCCTATTATTTTCATTGGCCTAACCAACCTTTGGGAGATAGGTGTGGATAATTAGAACTTGATTCAGACTGCTTCTATAGAAGAAAAAGCTCCTACATGCAGATCTGTATGACACCTCTTCTCTGCTGGAAGGTTTCCTGATGGTAAAAGGACCATTAAATGTCAGGTCCTTGTCTCCCCATTGTGTGATGTTTGTAGTGTTAAAGCAGTCAAGATGTTTCCCTCTATAGGCTATAACATTGTTTGTGGTTGGTCTGCATACACATTGCTAGCACTTTAAAGAAGAAGAACTAAAATTTTGATAGCTTGTGCCCATTACAGCAAGACCATTCAGGGGAGCTAGGTATGGAATGGTGACCCAATTAAACTGAAGCTAATCTGAGGGAGCTGTAGGAATAGATAAATGGAAGGTAGAAGAAGTGAATGTGTGGATGTGAGACTGATTGCAGAAAGCTTTACTGAAAGGGACCCAAAGATGAACTGGTATGTAAAATGCAAAATAAGAAGATAAACAAAAAAGTTAAATAATTATATAAACATTTATATAAAAATTACAAATTAAAAAAAATGTAACAAATATTTTTTAAAACATAAAAGGGTTATGGGAGATAAGGAGTTAAGGAGATAATCATATAAATAAATAAAAAGCCCCAGGAACTTAAGGAGGACGGGTCCTAATAAACCTAGGTGGCTGGAGCCTAGTACCCACCAGCTTGAAAGCAGCCATATAGTCTTCTTGAACCTGCATGAAATGCTCCACCACAGCCATCAGCCTCCTGAGTTCCACTCACATTTCATGGACATCTTCACCATCATCTGAACAGTTGTCGCCACAGCTGCAAGATTTTGCAAATCTAGGCTTGGAGCCACAGTTCCAGCTACTGATCCAGCCTCTGCAGCCATGGGATGCTGGCGAGATGCAAGGGGAGGCTGCCCACAAGAATCCTACCTTCTTCTTCCAGCAAAGGCTGGCCACCATCAGAACCTGTATCCTGAGTTCATTGGGGAAAAGGAAGCCCTTTAGAGATGGAGATGCGAAGGGAAGGCTTCTAATTTTGCAGCCCATGGCCATCAGTTATGTGGGGGGATCTGACTGTTGTGTCAGTACATGGTGTGGTGGTGGTGGTGTCTGCTGGGCACTTGCAGCCAGCACTGCATCTGCTCTATGATGCATCTTCTAGTTCATTGCTTCTTCTTCCTTCTTCTCCTCCTCCTTATTGGAACTGGTGTTGTCTGTGAAGAGAAAAAATGTATGTGGCAAGCCAACAGCTGGGGTTTGACATGCAACACAAATCAAACTGTAAGAATGTATTCCATTTATGGGAAAGTTGGTAGCACAGGTTCACAAAGATGAGATTTGTACAATGTACTCTCGACCTAGCATGATGCACTCTCTGCTATCAAGGTAGGTCGAAAGTACAATGTACAAATCAAATCTTTGTGTACATTTCATCACTCCAAATCACATAAAATCTTCACTGATGTCTACTGTGCTGTTCGTGCCTCTGACTGTGCATATAAAACTTCCTCCCAAAACCTAGGCCACCACCAAAACCTCACCCCAAGTTAGTAGTTGCCCCTCTTATAGTGATATAAATAACTTACTTCTATAAGCATCATATAGTCTCTCTCTCTCTCCCAAAATATGATAAAAGCAGCCAGAACTTTGGTGAATCAGGCCAAGGGGGTTAGCCCACCCACATTGTGCAGGGCCTAGCAAGTTAGTAAGTGAAAAACAGGTAAGATTTTTTTTGTTTCCCCTCTCTGATCTGGAAGAGTGTTCCATTTTCTCTTCTCCCATTCCAGGAAAGGAAAGCAGAATTTTTTTTTTCATATTGCCATACCCTTTGAATTGCTATGGAACAAATATTGAAAGCCTTGGTCATAGGGCAACAGCAACTTAAATGGTGACACAGAACTAATCCAGGTGCTGCCAGAACAATTTGTCCAACAACAGAAGGTATTGACCCAAATAGGGGAAAATAAACAAGATAAAGGCAGAATGGAAAAACTTCTTTGCCTCCAAAATAAGGAGATAGTTACTAGGGATGTGAATCGTGTCCTCGATCGTCTTAACGATCGATTTCGGCTGGGAGGGGGAGGGAATCGTATTGTTGCCGTTTGGGGGGGTAAAATATCGTGAAAAATCGTTAAAAATCGTGAAAAATCGAAAAATCGAAAAACCGGCACATTAAAACCCCCTAAAACCCACCCCCGACCCTTTAAATTAAATCCCCCACCCTCCTGAACCCCCCCCCCAAATAACTTAAATAACCTGCGGGTCCAGCGGCGGTCCGGAACGGCAGCGGTCCGGAACGGGCTCCTGCTCTGAATCTTGTCGTCTTCAGCCGGCGCCATTTTCCAAAATGGCGCCGAAAAATGGCGGCGGCCATAGACGAAAAAGATTGGACGGCAGGAGGTCCTTCCGGACACCCGCTGGACTTTTGGCAAGTCTCGTGGGGGTCAGGAGGCCCCCCACAAGCTGGCCAAAAGTTCCTGGAGGTCCAGCGGGGGTCAGGGAGCGATTTCCCGCCGCGAATCGTTTTCGTACGGAAAATGGCGCCGGCAGGAGATCGACTGCAGGAGGTCGTTCAGCGAGGCACCGGAACCCTCACTGAACGACCTCCTGCAGTCGATCTCCTGCCGGCGCCATTTTCCGTACGAAAACGATTCGCGGCGGGAAATCGCTCCCTGATCCCCGCTGGACCTCCAGGAACTTTTGGCCAGCTTGTGGGGGGCCTCCTGACCCCCACGAGACTTGCCAAAAGTCCAGCGGGGGTCCGGAAGGACCTCCTGCCGTCCAATCTTTTTCGTCTATGGCCGCCGCCATTTTTCGGCGCCATTTTGGAAAATGGCGCCGGCTGAAGACGACAAGATTCAGAGCAGGAGCCCGTTCCGGACCGCTGCCGTTCCGGACCGCCGCTGGACCCGCAGGTTATTTAAGTTATTTGGGGGGGGGGTTCGGGAGGGTGGGGGATTTAATTTAAAGGGTCGGGGGTGGGTTTTTAGGGGGTTTTAGTGTGCCGGCTCACGATTCTAACGATTTATAACGATAAATCGTTAGAATCTGTATTGTATTGTGTTCCATAACGGTTTAAGACGATATTAAAATTATCGGACGATAATTTTAATCGTCCTAAAACGATTCACATCCCTAATAGTTACTGATAGAAAAAACAACTGAAGGTCGATACTTCTCTGCATCAGGTCATCACTAAAATTCATGCTTCCAAGATGGTGCCTGGAGGTGATAAACTGCTAGTGAAAACCATCTGCAACTCCCACATGGGGATATAAAACCCAAAGTTCTCTTTTTTTTTTTTTTTTAAACTGAACAACTCTGAACCTCTCCAGCCAGTTAATATACTCCTTTGGTAAGTAAACCCGAGTTTCCTTACATGTGCATAAAAAAGTAACATATGGAAAGTAAAGAAAAAAAATGCACAACCACACTAATTTTCATTGAAAATGATTGCTTCTTCCAGGGGCAGATTGCAGGAAAATATCAGCCTGGGGGATTTTTTCAAAACTGGCCCATGGGGTATGTGATGCCCTCATGCTCTTTCCCTGCAGCACATGTGTCAACAGCTCCCAAAAGCAGGCCAAGTCAACCCTGGAACCCAGCAGAATTTAGCCAAAATATCTCCAAAATAAACTTCATGTTTTCTAAATAACTAAGAAGTTGAACACATTCTAGACTAGGGGTGAGCAGACCTCCAGCCCACGTTCCATTCATGCAAATCGATTGGGCCTCCTTTACATCTGCTTATATCTCTTATAGAAATATAACCTGGATTCCCAGTCTCGCTCTTGGACTAGTTGCAAGTAATGACACTGCCAGCCAGTGTCAGACACACACACCCTCAGTCACAAATAGATGTTTAGATTGCACAAACTTTATTGACACATATTCTTTCTCAGACACAAAAACACACACACACACTGAGAGTGTGTCTGTATGCATCATTGTCAGAGAGAGACAGATACCCACACACACACACACACACACACACACACTCACTCACAGACAAAGTGGATATGGTTGTGTGTGTGTCTCTCTCTCTGACACAGACACACAAACACTCTCTCTGACATACTACTGTTGTGCTGCTGTTTATGTGCTCACACAGTGATTACCACTGTTGCATCATAGTGTAAAGTTCTTTCTTGCTGCTAAACCATCCCCATTCTGCAGCAGCCCTCACCCTTTCCCAATCCCATTCTCTAGGAGACTCGGTTCCACTGCCGGAAGACGGAGCGAGAGCAACTCCATCAAGAGTCATCCACTCAAGACCACCAGAGGACTTTTTCAATGGAGTTTATCCAGATTCCTTGAAAGCTGGTTGCATCATAACGTTCCACATCCCTGAGGAAAGACAACCAGTCTGAAACACGGATCGGCTGTGTCGGGACCATCGTTGGAAACTGGACAGTATATACCAACATCCTAAAGGGAAGTCTGAACTTTACTCCTTTATAGTACATAGTTTACAGTAGAGAGTTTACAGCTCTCCACATTAAGTACCGTTATGGTATATAAATAATTTAATGCTCACCACACAGAAGAGGTCACAGAGGTGAAGTAATCTCAGCGAAAAAAACTTTTTACAAAAAAATTTTCACAGGAGGAGGGGGATAGTTAATGATTATAACACCACACAACCGTGGTGCGGAGACACCAACGAGTTTATATGAAACTTTCCTCCAATTCCTTTATATTTTCAACAAATACACACATAAATAACAATTTAATCCACATATATACTGTATAGAGTAGGTGTCATAAAAATCTTCATTTTAAATAATTTTTTAAAAAATTCACTATAAACATCTCATTTAAGGACATAAAAATATATATCATTCCAGCGATTGAGTAGCAGCTCATGATTCATTGATTATAGTTATAATCGCTGTAGCAGTGGCATATTGATTTTTTCTAGACTAAAGATAGGCAGGGCTTGCACCCACATACTCCCGACCCAGCCCTAATTAAAAAATATGCATTTATAGTAACAGATTTTACATGAAAAAGAGCATTCAGTGTTCAAAGGTAAACATATCACTTACAACATGTGTATTATTTATATGCACTGTTGTTGTACCAACCAGAAAACTGCAAAAAAAAAAAAAAGCATGCTGGCCTTCAGAAAGCTTTAAGTAAACTGAATTATAATATAGTATACCTCCCATACAAAAACAGCGCTACCTTTCAGCACTCAAACAGTAACAACCTTATATTTTCTCTCACACACATGCTGACTGATTCACAAACTCTAGCTCATACACATGTTCACTGACTCGCTGTTGCTCACAAACATACTCACTGGTTTAAATAGTCCTCTTATTCATACCATATGCTCATTGGCTTACTCATCCTCACTCACACACATTCTTACTGTCTCACTCACTCTCACTCGCACTCATGCTCTGGGAACCACAGCAAGTGTTAGATTCGTGGACCCTTGGGCCGATCGGAACCAGAGGGTGAGCCGCTGAGTGAGGTGGCAGCGGTGGTCCCGACTGGGAGGCGGCAAGGACGGAGTTGTGGGTGGCCGGAGGAAGATCCTAGGAAGCCCTATGCGACCAAGGGCCTTGGCAAGGAAGGATGAAACGGTGGAGCTGGCAGTGGTGAGAAGATCTTCGCCCTGGAAGTGGATCCTCCCCCGAGAGGAGCTCGTAGGAGTTCGGCCGCTGGGACTTAGGAGATTCACCCTGGAAGTCGGAGTCCCCCCAGGAGGAGCCCGTAGGGACCCGGCCGCTGGGACTTAGGAGGGCCCGCGGGGGCTGAGTCAGACGGAGTCCAAGGTCGTCGCTCACCAGTCCAGAGTCGTGTACCAGAGAATCGTCGCTTGCCAGTCCAGGATCAGAAGCCAAGGGATCGCTGTAAGCCAAACCGGGGTCAGAGGCCAGAGAGTCGTCGTAAGCCAGTCCAGGGTCAGAAGCCAGAGGAATCACCGTAAGCCGCACCGGGGTCAGAAGCCAGAGAGTCGTCGTAAGCCAGTCCGGGGTCAGAAGCCAAGGGAACACCGTAAGCCAGTCCGGGATCAGGAACCACAGGAGACCGAGACGACACAGGAACGCAGCAACTGGAGACAGGTAAACCTGGGAACCTCGTTGCAAGGCACTGAAGGGGAGCAGCTGCAGGGCTTAAATAGCCCTGCAGCGTCTGACGTCATCGGAGGCAGACCTAAGCATTTCCCGCGCTGGCCCCTTTAAATTAGTGGCTGAGACGCGCGCGCGCGTCTAGGGATCGGGGCCAGCCGCCAAGGGACGCCGGCTGCTCCGGCGGGGCGGAAACGCGGTGGCAGAGGGGCCTGCAGGCCCGGGTGAGATAGGCCGACGTCGGGGCTGCGATGGTGGAGGTCCCTGGAGGCCCGGGGAGCGTGGGCTGGTGCCGGAGCTGCGACCGGGTAAGCGCCGATCCCGGGGCCGACCCGGGATCGCAACAGCAAGCCTGACTGTATTATGCAGTGCAACAGAGAAAAACAGAAACATCAACATTTCTCATCAAAGAATAGAGTCAAGAGATATTAAACATCATTCATAATATTAAAACCATACTAAAAAAAAAGAATAAATATGTCAAGCAGTCAATGGCCAATACATATCCAGTAATTAAAATGAGTCATACATTGTTTTTCTAATATTTACCAAATTCCAAATATTGCAAACAGCAGACACATGAAATAACACCCCAAAATTTAAAATAATAAGATTACAAATCTCCAGCTTTCCATATCTGGGATCTTTTGATTTCCAGTCACCCAGACATTCAGGCCGATTCAGTAAAAGTCACGGGAGAGCAGGCAAGCGCCCGCCCTTCTGGCAAGCGCACAGGCCACTCTCCTGTACGCACGATTCAGTATTTAAACGAGGGCCCGCAGTAAAAAGAGGAGCTAGGGACACTAGCACATCCCTAGCGCCTCTTTTTTGACAGGAGTGGCGGCTGTCAGTGAGTTTGACAGCCGACGCTCAATTTTGACTGTGTCGGTTCTCAAACCCACTGACAGCCACGGGTTCGGAAACCAGACGCCGGCAAAATTGAGCATCCTGTTTTCAACCCACGAGCCGCGGGCTGATTTAAAATTTTTTTTTTTTTTTATTATTTTTAACTTTTAGGACCTCCGACTTAATATCGCCATGATATTAAGTCAGAGGGTGTACAGAAAAGCAGTTTTTACTGCTTTTCTGTACACTTTCCCGGTGCCGAGAGAAATTAACGCCTACCTTTGGGTAGGTGCTAATTTCTGAAAGTATGATGTGTGGCTTGCCTGCACATTTTACTTACTGAATCGCGCGGGAATAACTAATAGGGCCATCAACATGCATTTGCATGTTGCGGGCGCTATTAGTTTCGGGGGGGGGGGGGGGTGTTGGACGCACGTTTTCGACCCCCTACTGAATAAGGGGTAAAGCTAGAGCATCGAAAACGCACGTCCAAACGCGGGCTAACAGTGCGCTCTGCCGGAGTGCACTGTACTGTATTGGCCCGATTGTTGAGGATTTGGGGAGGGAAGCCACACAGGCTTTATCCTTTTTCTTCCCCCCTCACACACACACACACACACACACACATGCTTTCACATACACAGGTTCTCTCTTACTCACATATATACTGTCACATAGGGATGTGCAGACAAAAAGTTTATGTTCATAAGTCCATAAGTCGAAAAGGGGGGTCAATTTCGGTCAATATGGACATATGGAGAATTCCATAAGTTGAGTCTATGTCCATACGTGCACCGGTTCCCTAAATAAAAATTTAAACCCCTCACCCTCCTTAATCCCCCCCCAAGACTTACCAAAATTCCCTGGTGGTCCAGCGGGGAGTCAGGAAGCCATTCCTCTATTCCTTTGCGAGGAGCATGTGACATCCGCGGCATGTCGGAGTGACGCGGCCGTCATGTGGTCCACCACGGTTCCGCTCCCGGACCCCTTGTTGGACACAAACGGAACTTTTGGCCAGCTTGGGGGGCCTCCTGACCTCCCCAAGCTGGCCAAAAGTTCCGTTTGTGTCCAACGAGGGGTCCGGGAGCGGAACCGCGGTGGACCACGTGACGGCCGCGTCACTCCGACGTGACGCGGACGTCACGTGCTCCTCGCAAAGGAATAGAATAATGGCTTCCTGACTCCCCGCTGGACCACCAGGGAGTTTTGGTAAGTCTTGGGGGGATTAAGGAGGGTGAGGGGTTTAAATTTTTATTTAGGATCAACGATCGCGATTTCCAATGTATTCAACATAGCTATGTTGAATAAGTTGGAAATCCGATTGTTTTCGCCTCATTACTTTTTTAAGTTAAAAAAAAAAGTAGCGTTTTACATATAAGTTCAAAACGAATGCACACCCCTACTGTCACATATACAGGCTCTCTTGCTCTCACACACACATGCTGCTTCTCTCATTCTCACATACACACAGGATCTCTCAGATACATGCAGGCTTTCTTGATTTCTCATATATACGCAGTCTCTCACACATAGGCAGGCTATCTTGCTATCATTCATACGCAGTCTCTCACATAAATGCAGGCTCTCTCGCTCTTTCGTACACATGCAGGCTTTCACACCCACACATGCAGGCTGTCTCATGCATACACGCAGGCTCTCTCTCTCTCTCTCTCACATACACATCCAGGTGCGCTCTCCCTTACATACACATGCTGTCTATCTCTCATACACACAGCATACACGCATACAGTTTTCATGCCTCCCCCTTTGTTCTGGACCTTGGCTTTGGCAGCTATTGGATGAAAGTGCTGATCCTCACTGCCAGAAGGAGGCCACTGATACCATGCAGACTTACAGGTTTCTCTTCAAGCCATGGCAGGATAGGCTCTGCTGCAGCCCCGCAGGCCCATTTTTAGGCTATAATAGCCACTCTTCTTTTCTTTGGATGGGAAGCTGAAAAATAAAACCCTTGATGGGAACAATTAGTCCACCAGGGGAATCCTGATCCCCCAATAGGCCAATCCGCCCCAGTTTCTTATGCATTATTCATTTCATTGTGGCATCTGAAAGTTTCATTCATATTCCCTCTAGTTTTTTCTACTGTATACATTTTTGTGTGGACTCTAAACCATTTCATTTAAATAGCTCTTTGCTGGATTGCCATCATTCTGACTAGATCCTTATAGAAATATGGCCTCCAGAATTAGACACTCCAGGTGAGGTCTCACCAATAAACAGAATAGAGGAATTATCACTTTTTGCATTCTAGCATTTATTTGGCTCTATCACTTTTTAACTACCTTGGGATCATTCAGGTATGACAATCCTAGGTCTTTTTCCAGCTTAGTATACATTTGAATCTCATTCTTTGCTTTGAAGCTTTCCTGACAAGCATTCAGCCATTCCTTAAGCTGTCTTAAGGGGAAGAGTGCTCTAGATCAATGGGCTGGGAACTGGGGAAATTAGGTACAAATTCTGGTTTTCCAACTGACAATCCCTGTGACTTTGAGCAAGCCACCTTTATACCCCTTCACCCCAAGCATCCACTTAAATTGTAAGCTCTTTTGGGTAGGGACTTATATATGAATACATTTCATCATTTTTTTAAATTATTTCTTTATGTAATTTTACATATATTTGAAAACAAGACAAAAATCTTGATGGAAAATACAGAGACCAAATCAAATATATCATATTCATATTAAGGAAACACAATTTCTTAAACATAACAATGCTTCTACTCTGGAACAAGCCCTCTTATAGGGGGGCCAGAGTTACACAACATAAGGTAATTGTTTAACAACACAAATCAAGGAAATAAAGACCGCTCAGTAGGTCAAAGACCTATATAAATCAGGACCTATATGCTATCTCTAGGGTCGCTCGGCTGGAGGTTACTTTTCTGCTAAGAATTGAGACAACTGAGGGGGGTAAAAAAAAATAGGAATTGCCTCCGTGCTTTATGAGGCACTTACAGGATATTTTAGAAAAAAGGCCTCTTCTATGTTTCCCTTGCAACATCAGGGAAAACCCTGACATTACATCCCAAAAAGACCACATTTCTTTTCTTAAGACACTGCTTCAATAGCCGCTCTCTATCTGACTTTAATACTAAGGTAATTATCAAAATTGCAGGTATTGCTAATTCAGTGTCTGAAGTTTCCAGAAGAGCAGATATGCCTAATGGTTGTTCATTAACTGGAACCAAAGTTGTCATCTCTCCATCTTGATCAGAGGATCTTTTAAATTTAGGAAGAAAAAATAATTTTGATATTGGTGGCATCTCTGCATCTTCTATGACAATTGTTTCCCAAAGCTACCCCTTAAAGATATGTCGAGGAGATATCATTGATACTTTTGGAAAATTGATGTCTCAGATTTTTATTCCTAATCACATTTTCCATATGTTCCAATTTCACTAGTATATTCTTTCTTTCCTTTATGGAGGCAATCTGAACCAATTGTATATTCCTTATTTGGTCTCTATTCCTTATTATCTGTTGTTGCAGCTCAGAGTTTGAGTTTGTATCAATCTTTTCTTCCATTTCTTTCACTGTTTCGCTTAATGGTGTCATTTGAGCCAGAATGGAAATTTTCATTTCAACTATGGTCTCCCAAATAGTCTCAAGAGTAAATGTGGCTGGTCTTATTGATATTAACTTAGTTCTCCCCGGAATACCTCCAACAGCCCCTCCCTCGAGCTCCAGCAGCGCATTTTCCAACTCCCTGGCCAGCTCCAATGTCCATTCTGAGCCTGTGTTTTCTTTCATCATTATACAGTTCTGTGTACATCAAGTTGCAATATAAAAATAAGTTTGATTTTCCTTGTTCTGTCTACTCCTTCAGGGGTATCCATTCTATTGCAAATCACGGTATCATGTGCAAAACATTTACTGTCAATCCTTTTGCCATTGAAAATATTGAACAGAACTATTCCCATGATCTATCCCTGTGGCAAACAACTGATTATTCTTCTTTACTTGGAAGGAGCTTCATTTACCACTGTCCTCTGTAGTCTATGATTAAACCAGTTGCTACTCCATTCAGCTACTTCAGGGTCCACCCTTAGGCTGCACAGTTTACTTATGATCCTCTTCTCCACGAAAGGAAACATTTTTTTCACATGATTTAGAGGTCCAGTAAATAATGGTCAAAATTGCTTAGCTGTACCATGAACCAATATAATATCCATTAGGAAATATTAAAGCTCCTCAGAGGATTAAATATAAATAAAGTTAATAAATAATAAGCCATGTGAGATGCTGGGTTTGTAGAATCTTTATTGAATTAAAATTGCATCATAGCTGCTACTCACATATCCACTTTTTGTTCCTAGCGCAAGACAGGTAAGTTATTCAAGAAAGATTTCCACATTTATGCATTACACATTAAAGAGAAAATATTCACTTCATCTAAATTATTTTTGTGCTGTACAGAGCAAAACACGAAAAATCTTAAAACATTACTGGCATAAAAGGAGACATTAAAGACATAAATGACAAAAAATATATATATTTATTTTTCATTACTGAAAGGAAGATGTTTGATGCACACAAGAGGATCCAATATAGATGTTCTTCCTTTCTGCCCTCAGATGTGTGGCAATGTGAGCAGTCTTGGGAAAGCAGGAGAACAGATTCAGGCTGGACACTGGCAAACCTCTTAGAAACTTCTTTATTAAAAGCAAGAAACAAACAAAAAAAACCCCCTGCTCTGTTATCCTTCGCAGTTCACCAAAACAAATGAATTAATATGACTTACAGTACAGCAGTATTTTCTTTCTCTAGGCTTCCTTTTCTTCCCTGGGCCTCTTGTTCCCTTTTGGGCCTGGCTAGTTATACTTTTTTCCCTCAATATCTCCACCTAGAACAAGGATTCCCTGATGTATTAGGTTTAAGGTACACTGGGTCAGATCTTTGCAACCAGTCTTTTAAGTTGTTCTGGTATTTTCTCCTTCACAATATGCAAAAACAATTTAAATCAAATACATATATGCTTTTATTCACTTTTTGAGTCCTTGCATCCAAATAGATATATACCTGATTAAGGCAGGAGTATGTCTATCCCCAAATGATTCATAACTCTGGAGCTTCTTTTACTTTATTACATTATTTTAAGTTATTGATGTTTTATGGATGACATAAAGCTATATATTATAGAGTCCTAGATGCTTAACTAAGAGTTAGGCACCTAGAATTTTGAATGTAAACATTTTATTGTGCTCATGCCTAAATGTAGGTGCCTTAAAAGAGGGCATAGTCAGAGGCAGGGAGGGACAGGGTGGAATTACAAATTTAGGAACTAAGTGCTTATTTCTAGCATGAGTGAATCAATGCCTCACTTAAGTCTAGGATCCTCATGTTTAAGCTCTTGTATTCTGTTGTTTAAAGCACCTTAATTAGGAGCCCTATTTGGATCACTATATTTAACAGTCTAAGGTGCTTTAATTAAGAGCCATGTTTAGGTGTTATCGCTGAGGATAGTGGACGCTTGGGCCAGATGTGCGGATGAAGAGTAGATGGAAAGAGAACTCTGCAGGGATGAGATGGCCGGGAGGCGGCACAGAGCCGGGAGACCAGACAGGAGCTTCGCCACTGGAAGCCCACGATCCCCCTGGGAGGAGCCCCTGAGGACCCGGGCCACTGGGACTTAGCAGCAGTCTCCCGGAACAGAAGCCTAGCAGAGTGGAGAATGGTCCGAGGATCAGGGCTGGCATCAGGCAAGGGAAAACAGTAGACAAACCAGAATAAAGAACCAGGAAGTCAGTCCAAAGGTCAGGAAAAGCTGAGACAGGAGCGGAGGCTGGAACAGGCATGGAAGCTGGAGCAGGAGCAGCAGTTGGAACAGGCGAGGAAGCTGATTCAGGAGTGGAGGCTGGATCAGGAACATGGAAGCTGGAGCAGGAGCCGAGGCTGGAACAGGCGAGGAAGCTGGAGCAGGAATGCAGGAATGAAGACAGCAACTAGCAACTCCGTAGAGTGAACCCTGTTGCAAGGCAAAGTCTTCAGTCAGACACCGGGTTTAAATATCCTGCTGGCGTCTGACATCATCTCGGGGGCCGGCCGCGGTTTCATGCCACTGCACCTTTAAATTATTCCCCTTGTGCACACACATGCATAAGGGGGGGGCGAAGCTTGGGAGCGGAGCTCAGCGGCGTCTCCCTCATGGAGACGCTGCCGCGGAGAGGGCTGAGAAGGCCTTAAAAATGCTGGACCTTGTTGCTGGGCCTCAGGGCGAAGGAAGGTAAGGACCCGGTCGCGAGTCCAGCAACCAGGACTGCCACAGTACCCCCCTCTCACGCCCACTCCTTGGAGGATGGGGGCGGAGTCGGCCCCGGAAGAGGAGGAGTAGGGGCGTCACTGGGGCCGACTCTGAGCCGACGCCGTGGACAGCGAAAAGGTAAGTGCCTTTTCGCGGCAGCTTTCGCTCCCAATAGCTACGCCTCCTATGGTGGCGCTATTGGGTACGAAACCGGCAGCGATCGCACCGCGACAGTGTGATCACTGCCGGCTAGCGCAGGCCCTCCCCCCGTTTCGGCCCCCCGCCCCTCATCTTCTAAAGTATCGCAGGCCTGCGATACTTTAGAAAATGAGGCCCTAAGAGCCTTAGAGTTTCCTCTTACTGGATCCCCTCCTTTCCTTAGTCTAATCAATATTAAAATTTTCATTCAGACTCTAATATTGTAGTTCAAAAATTGTTATTTTCCTGGTACTGAAGATGGACAACACAATCCAGAAATACTGAATGAATAATGAATAATTCACCATACTATAAACAAGTCCACAAAAAGTACAAAAATATCCTCTGTATTTTTCAGTAGTATCAAGCCTCTCTCTCAGATAGGTCTGCTCCCTGGGGCAGCTCCCCCTCCTTAGCTAGGCCTTTGCTGGATATTATTCAGAAAGTAACTGCCCTCTTCTTTCTCACCAACTTCTGGCACTTAGCTAAGCTTCTGCCTGAACTCCTATGTCAGACAGGAGCTCCATAGGATCTTTCCTCTGCTGGGTAGTCTCCTTCCTTCAAGAATCCCCCACTGAAGATAAAAGTCTTCCTAAGCACAAACTTCACCAAACATCTCTCTCAAGCATAGATGAGATATCCTCTTTCACCTTTACACTCAAAACTTCTGATCTGCACACATTACTTTCCTCAGGCAGGATATATTACTGTTTATCTCACTCTTAGAACTTTCTCTGTGAAGAGGTTAGACCTAATGGTACCACTCTGTGAAGAGATGAATACTTAAACTCCAATTCCTGGAATCCTAATCTCTAGATTGCTCGAGCCCATTGGTGGATAAGGTAGACTCTCAAAAATTCTCCTACATCACAAGGAGGAGGTCTTTTATTCAGACTTGAAATCCTTTTCCACTGGAAAGTGGCATACCTCCTTAACACACCTAATCACTCTAATCTTACCAAAGGTGCAGGGTCCATTAATATGGTTATTAAAGGTAAGGGTAAATCTGCTACTAAGCGTAGAATTGGGTTCCCCTTTACACTAATAACCAACAATAGCTGAGTCTAAATATTATTCTTTTTAAAAATTAAGAACTGAATATCTGATATCTAGCCTTGTTTGTAATTGCTTTGATTAGTTATTTGTGTAATTGCTTTGATTTAATGATATCAGTGTTTTATTTTTAATATATTTCTTTTGCTTTCATTTACCTTTCCAGTCAAAAGAAAGGCAGCAGTAGACACATTCACATGTGACTATAACCATCAGATACAGGAAATAGATCCACCGTCTCAGCATCATCTGACACTGCCAAAGATATGACTCTGTGGGAGTAAGAAATAAACTATGCAAGATCTTATTTTGCCTTTATTTAAAAGTGCATTTTAAACATTTTTTAAGTATTACTTTAAATCATTTGTGATGTAAATTATTGATGAGTAATGCTCACAGTGTCATTTGGAGTAATCTTGGCATTTTCTGATTTGCATTGTGTAGTTTTGCAGACACTTTGATTTATGAATGTGAATAAAAGAATGAATTAACCAAGTGAATGATTCCAATTGATGTAAACAGTTGTTCTCTATCAGATATATTCTGGGTAACAACAGTCAAACAGTGTTCTTTACTTTACAAATTGAACATTGCACACAACAGCCTGCCTTTAGATATAATTACTTCACATAATTGTTTCTGCCAAGAGTAAATGAGGCCTTAAAGGAACAATACAATCATTATAGACAGATCAACGTAAGATATACACTTTAGATCTCTTATCCTGCTAGTGTCCAAGGCCGCTAAAAACAGAGATGAGAAAGCAGCTTTCAAATGATTCATGCTCAATTTCAAACAGCCTTGTCACCTTCTGGATACTACATCTTATTAAACAAAAGATCTGCTGTCATTATCTCTATCCCTTTGGAGAAAATTTTTGGTCTTTTCTTCACTACTCAACAGCTGACTTGCGTGAGTTTTCAGTCCTATTACAGTAGGTAGATAATGTGGAAGGGTCAGGAAACACTACTTTGCTAGTCATTTGCAAGTGATGTGCAATTATGGATATGGGCAATCTAGATCACAATAAAAATTTATAATCCAAATGACTTCAGTGAGGCTTTCCATAAATGTAGTCTGGCACTGGCATTTCATCACATCTAATGGCTATTAATTTCCCTAATAAATTAGAAGCGGGAACCATGGGCCATATAGTTTGTCTTCTCTCCAGATATTCCCAAACATGGCCATACTCTCCTTTTTCCTACTAAAAGACTGTTGTCTCTGCTTTGGAGGCAGACAAGAGGAAGGATAACTGAACAGAAAAATATGGAAAAGATAATGGGCCATATTTACTAAAATGTACCATGTGCAAGCATGCATTACCACATGTTTAGCTATAAGCCCCATTAATTTCAATTAGATCTATTTACTAACAAAATGCATTAGCATATTTTAGTAAATATACCCCAATGTTTGCTAGACAGGCTGGTGGATAAAATGGAATGGAGTCTGAATGAACATAAGAACATAAGAACATGCCATACTGGGTCAGACCAAGGGTCCATGAAGTCCAGCATCCTGTTTCCAACAGTGGCCAATCCAGGCTATAAGAACCTGGCAAGTACCCAAAAACTAAGTCAATCCCATTTAACTGATGCTAGTAAAAGCAGTGGCTATTTTCTAAGTCAACTTGATTAATAGCAGACAATGGAATTCTCCAAGAACTTAACCAAATCTTTTTTAAACCCAGCTACACTAAATTGCACTAACCATATCCCCTGGCAACAAATTTCAGAGTTCAATTGTGCGTTGAGTGAAAAATAACTTTCTCCGATTAGTTTTAAATGTGCTTCATGTTAACTTCATGGAGTGCCCCCTAGTCCTTCTATTATCCAAAAGAGTAAATATCTGATTCATATTTACCTGTTCTAGACCTCTCATGATTTTAAATACCTCTATCATACCCCCCCCCCCCCCCCTCAGCTGTTTCTTCTCCAAGCTGAACAGATAGAGATGATGTGCTGGTTTTAGATGAGTGTCAGAAACAAGTAGGCAGTTAGAATATCCTCCTCTGTGATTTCAGAAAAGGAAGAGAGGAGCTGGCTAGGTGGCTTGGGTAGCAAACGCTGTGTATTGCCATATGGAAAATCCCTCGATAAATCCCCAAGTAGGGTTGACGGGCTGTGGAAGCGATAATTACAATCCTGGGGGAAGGGGAGTCATGGTCATTTTAAATAAAATATGCATTTACTTTTTATACAAGATTTTGGTTAATTTGTATTATTATATTGATTTATGCTATTTTGTATATTTTATTTTTATTTTGTAATGTTTCTTTTATATATTTATATATTATATATTATTTTATGCATTTGTACCTCGCTTAGAATGGTTGGTGAGGTGATGAGTGGGCTATAAGTAATAATAAATAAATGTATAAATAAATAAAATCGCTTAAGGCTGACACCCAGCAACTGGAATCAGTGCCCTGTTTTGCAGGGTTCTGGAAGATGCTGTGGTATATAGTCCTTAAGTGAAAAATCTTGCTCAAATATCAGAGCTATCTAATTGAAAATAGACTCTACGATTATATATGTTATCTAAGAGTGACCATTATATAATAGGGGATGTTCATCTTATCAGATTATAACAAACCCGATATGAATTCAATGGTTTATAATCATCAGTCACTCTATAAAGATGAAATTTCATCTATTTGTGTTTTTTTGTTAATTTAATTTAATTTAACAGTCACTTAACTTTGGGGTGCTGTATTCTCCGTACCTTCCTCTTGTATTTCTTCTCCAAGCACTTCAAAAATGCTCTAGTATCATATGCCGACATGCAGCATTTCAGAACTCAATTTCTTCATCAGGGTAGATACCTTGAGCATGCTGTTTAAGTTATAAGGCTGCCTTTATTAGAGATTACATACTGATTCTGCAAAATATTATCACAATAATCAAGCTATTATGACAATAGAACTCAAAAATGACGGCTGCACTTGGTAAAACTGATAGCCAACTTGCTTTTTATATATTATAACCCACTTACTTTTCATGAGATGCCTGGAGATACTCCCAATAGCCATGTCTTCTCCGGATGTCAAGGACCTCTCTTACTTGTAGGGTTTCTTCAGGTTCTGCGGAGACTTGAGGAGGAGCCCTATGAGATGGCCAAGATAGTACGAGTGGCTTCAGCAAGGATACGTGAAAGGTATTGTGGATACCCATTGACCTCGGTAACTGGAGGTGGTACGTTACCATGCCGACATGGCGGAGGACTGGGAATGACCCGATGAATTTTGGTGCCAGTCAGTGAGAGAGCAGCCTCAACCTAATGTGTTTTGTGCTTAACCAGAGCTTTTGGCCTGGTTGTAACAAGGGTGTGGAGCGACGATGAGCATCGGTAGAGCACTTAGCTCGCTCAGCGGCCTGGCCCAGCCTTTCCTTGACTTGGGTCCATAACCGTTTTATCGTCTGAGCTGTGGACTGGGCTGCAGGTGAAGGTACTGAGAATGAGACTGGTAGATGCAGACGTGGTTGGCAGCCAAATACCACAGAGAAGGGTGAAACATCGGTGGCAGAGGCTACATGAATATTGTGGGATAACAGCCCAGGGTAAGAGGTCAGACCAGTTGTCCTGCTGGTCATTAAAATAAGAATGTTAGAAGGTTTTCAAGGACCTGTTTGTTCTTTCTGCTTGGCCGTTCGCCTGGGGATGATAAGCGGAAGTCAGACTCAGAGTAATCTCGAATTTATTGCACAAGGATCCCCAATATTTGGCGACAAACTGAGGACCTCAGTCCAAGATGTTCTCTGGGTACTTGTGTAGGCAGAAGAGATATTTGAGGAAGAGTTTAGCCATTTCAGGAGCTGAGGGCAGCTTCTGGAATGGGATGAAGTGACCCATCTTTGAGAATCAATAAATCATGACCCAGATGACTGTGTGGCCCTTGAAAGGAGGTAAGTCCATGATGAAGTCAGTGGAGATGCTCAACCAGGCTTCTGTTGGCCCCGGGATAGGTTGAAAGAGTCCCCATGGATGGCCAGTTGGAGGCTTCTGTTGCACACATATGGGACAGATGTCCACATAGTTGCGGGAGTCCTTAATCATGTTAGGCCACCAATAGTATCTCCTTAGCATTTCAAGGGTCCGAGCCCAGCCAGGATGACTGGTCAACTTCAAGTCATGGGCCCATCGAAGGACATGTTTGCGGAGGCGGCGTGGGACCACCGTCTTCCCCGCTGGCACAGTATTGGTTATTGCGAGGGTTATGCAAGCTGGGTCAATGATATGCCTGGTAGAGATGAACTTCGTTTTTCTGGGTCAGGTCAGGTTTCGGTTTGAGCGCTTCAGGGGACATTTCGTTTTCATGCAGGTCATTTTTCAGCGGTACGAATCAACAAAACGAACCTGAAAAATGAATAAAAAAAACAAATTGGAAAAAACCACCCCAACCCTTCAATTTTACTTTATTACAACCCCCCCCCCCCCCCCCCCCACCACCACCATCCCAATACCTCTCCAAGACTTACTAAAAGCCCTGGTGGTCCAGCGGGGTTCCGTGAGCAATGTCTCCCTCTCGGGCCATCAGACCATTGGGTCTACCATGAATCAAAATGGTACCGGTGCCCTTTGCATAACAAGTGAGGTGATCAAATTTGCAGAAGATACAAAATTTTTCAAGGTTGTTAAAACAGCAGCAGATTGTGTGGTACCTTAGAGCAAGATTTCTCAAACCTGTCCTGGAGACCCCACCCAGTCACGTTTTCAGGACACCATAATGAATATGCATGAGATATTCATGCATATTCATTATGCTATACCGGGGTACAAATTATATCGCAATGAAAGAGAGCAGCACTCGGGAAGAGGTGTGGCGCTTTATGTCCGGGATGGCATAGAGTCCAACAGGATAAACATCCTGCATGAGACTAAATACAAAATTGAATCTTTATGGGTAGAAATCCCTTGTGTGTCAGGGAAGACTATAGTGATAGGGGTATACTACCATCCACCTGGTCAAGATGGTGAGACGGAAAGTGAAATGCTAAGAGAAATTAGGGAAGCTAACCAAATTGGTAGTGCAGTAATAATGGGAGACTTCAATTACCTAATGGCAAAAAAATGTGGAAATCACAATATTATGAATAATAGCCTAAGAAGGTGTCAGCAAGCCTGACGTTATATGTCCTTATTATAGACACTAACCGGTCTACTCAATCATCTACCTTCATCATTTTTTAATTCTTTAATGCTTCAAAAATATTTTTTATAGAGCTTTTTTAAACTTTTAATTAAAACAGTCCTCCATCCATGGATCTCAAGATGACTCAGACTCTTATCAAAAAAACATTCTTATCGCCCTACACAGGCCGGTGTTTCGCTAACTCAGCTTCATCAGGGGCACATCAAAAATGTTTTAGCAAGAGTCAGTTTCCTAGAATAACCATATTGTAGTTAATTTATATATCGAAGATGAAGGTGGATGATTGAGTAGACCGGTTAGTGTCTATAATAAGGACATATAATGTCAGGCTTGCTGACACCTTCTTAGGCTATTATTCATAATATTGTGATTTCCACATTTTTTTGCCATTAGATTATTTTTGTGGTTATCCATCGACTCTTTTTTGTGTGTTAGACTTCAATTACCCCAATATTGACTGGGTAAATGTATCATTGGGTCACGCTAGAGAGATAACGTTCCTGGATGGAATAAACGATAGCTTTATGGAGCAATTGGTTCAGGAACCGACAAGAGAGGTAGCAATTTTAGATCTAATTCTCAGTGGAGCACAGGACTTGGTGAGAGAGTTAACGGTTGTGGGGCTGCTTGGCAATAGTGATCATAAAGGGGCGGATTTTAAAACGAGCGCGAATAGCCTACTTTTGTTTGCGCTCCAGGCGCAAACAAAAGTACGCTGGATTTTAGTAGATACGCGCGGAGCCGCGCGTATCCGCTAAGGGGCGGATTTTAAAAGGCGCGCGAATAGCCTACTTTTGTTTGCGCTCCAGGCGCAAACAAAAGTACGCTGGATTTTAGTGGATACGCGCGGAGCCGCGCGTATCCACTAAAATCCTGGATCGGCGCGCGCAAGGCTATGAATTTTGTATAGCTGACGCGCGCCGAGCCGCACAGCCTACCCCGTTCCCTCCAAGGCCGCTCCGAAATCGGAGCGGCCTCGGAGGGAACTTTCCTTTGCCCTCCCCTCACCTTCCCCTCCCTTCCCCTACCTAACCCACCCGACCGGCCCTGTCTAAAACCCCCCCTTAACTTTGTCGGGGGATTTACGCCTCCCTCTGGGAGGCGTAAATCCCCGCGCGCCAGCGGGCATCCTGCGCGCCGGGCCGCGACCTGGGGGCGGGTACGGAGGGCACGGCCACGCCCCCGGGCCGTAGCCATGCCCCCATACCCGCCCCCAAAACGCTGCCGACACGCCCCCGAAACGCCGCGATGACCGGGCCCTCCCCGACACGCCCCCGACACGCCCCCGACACGCCCCCCTCCGAGAACCCCGGGACTTACGCGAGTCCCGGGGCTCTGCGCATGCCGGGAGGCCTATGTAAAATAGGCTTCCTGGCGCGCAGGGCCCTGCTCGCATAAATCCGCCCGGTTTTGGGCGGATTTACGCGAGCAGGGCTCTGAAAATCCGCCCCAAAAATCCTGGATCGGCGCGCGCAAGGCTATCGATTTCGTATAGCCGGCGTGCGCCGAGCCGCGCAGCCTACCCCCGTTCCCTCCAAGGCCGCTCCGAAATTGGAGCGGCCTCGGAGGGAACTTTCCTTTGCCCTCCCCTCACCTTCCCCTCCCTTCCCCTACCTAACCCACCCGCTCGGCCCTGTCTAAACCCCCCCTTACCTTTGTCGGGGGATTTACGCCTCCCGGAGGGAGGCGTAAATCCCCGCGCGTCAGCAGGCCTCCTGCGCGCCGGGATGTGACCTGGGGGCGGGTCCGGAGGGCGCGGCCACGCCCCCGGGCCACCACGGGCCGTAGCCACGCCCCCGGGCCCGCCCCGGAACGCTCCCGACAAGCCCCGAAAACGCTGCGCGGTTTGGGCCCGCCCCCGACACACACCCCTGACACGCCCCCCTGACACGCCCCCCTGACACGCCCCCCCCCCGACACGCCCCCTCCGAAAACCCCGGGACTTACGTGAGTCCCGGGGCTCTGCGCGCGCCGGTAGGCATATGTAAAATAGGCTTCCCGGCGCGCAGGGCCCTGCTCGCGTAAATCCGCCCGGTTTTGGGCGGATTTACGCGAGCAGGGCTCTGAAAATCCACCCCAATATGATCAAATTTGATTTAATGACTGGAAGAGGAACAGTGTGCAAATCAAAGGCTCTCGTGCTAAACATTCAAAAGGGAAACTGAGAAAATGAGAAAAATTGTTAGAAAAAAACTGAAAGAAGCAGCTACAAAAGTAAAAAATGTCCAAGAGGCGTGGTCATTGTTAAAAAATACCATTCTAGAAGCACAGTCCAGATGTATTCCACACATTAAGAAAGGTGGAAAGAAGGCAAAACGATTACCGGCATGGTTAAAAGGGGAGGTGAAAGAAGCTATTTTAGCCAAAGGATCTTCATTCAAAAATTGGAAGAAGGATCCAACAGAAGAAAATAGGATAAAGCATAAACATTGGCAAGTTAAATGTAAGACGTTGATAAGACAGGCTAAGAGAGAATTTGAAAAGAAGTTGGCTGTAGAGGCAAAAACTCACAGTAAAAACTTTTTTAAATATATCCGAAGCAGAAAGCCTGTGAGGGAGTCAGTTGGACCGTTAGATGATCGAGGGGTTAAAGGGGCACTTAGAGAAGATAAGGCCATCACGGAAAGATTAAATGATTTCTTTGCTTCGGTGTTTACTGAAGAGGATGTTGGGGAGGTACCCGAAATGGAGAAGGTTTTCATGGGTAATGATTCAGATGGACTGAATCAAATCACGGTGAACCTAGAAGATGTGGTGGGCCTGATTGACAAACTGAAGAGTAGTAAATCACCCTGACTGGATGGTATAAACCCCAGAGTTCTGAAGGAACTAAAAAATGAAATTTTAGACCTGTTAGTAAATATTTGTAACTTATCATTAAAATCATCCATTGTACCTGAAGACTGGAGGATAGCAAATGTAATGTAACCCCAATATTTAAAAAGGGCTCCAGGGGCGATCCGGGAAACTACAGACCGGTTAGCCTGACTTCAGTGCCAGGAAAAATAGTGGAAAGTGTTCTAAACATCAAAATCACAGAACATATAGAAAGACATGGTTTAATGGAACAAAGTCAGCATGGCTTTACCCAGGGCAAGTCTTGCCTCACAAATCTGCTTCACTTTTTTGAAGGAGTTAATAAACATGTGGATAAAGGTGAACCGGTAGATACAGTATACTTGGATTTTCAGAAGGCGTTTTACAAAGTTCCTCATGAGAGGCTTCTAGGAAAAGTAAAAAGTCATGGGATAGGTGGCGATGTCCTTTCGTGGATTGCAAACTGGCTAAAAGACAGGAAACAGAGAGTAGGATTAAATGGACAATTTTCTCAGTGGAAGGGAGTGGACAGTGGAGTGCCTCAGGGATCTGTATTGGGACCCTTACTTTTCAATATATTTATAAATGATCTGGAAAGAAATACGACAAGTGAGATAATCAAATTTGCAGATGACACAAAATTGTTCAGAGTAG
Source organism: Rhinatrema bivittatum (assembly GCF_901001135.1). Classification (NCBI taxonomy): domain Eukaryota; kingdom Metazoa; phylum Chordata; class Amphibia; order Gymnophiona; family Rhinatrematidae; genus Rhinatrema; species Rhinatrema bivittatum. Next base: position 167,722,039 of record NC_042619.1, on the reverse strand, counting down.
TTAAATCACAAGCAGATTGTGATAAATTGCAGGAAGACCTTGTGAGACTGGAAAATTGGGCATCCAAATGGCAGATGAAATTTAATGTGGATAAGTGCAAGGTGATGCATATAGGTAAAAATAACTCATGCTATAATTACACAATGTTGGGTTCCATATTAGGTGCTACAACTCAAGAAAGAGATCTAGGTGTCATAGTGGATAACACATTGAAATCATCGGTTCAGTGTGCTGCGGCAGTCAAAAAAGCAAACAGAATGTTGGGAATTATTAGAAAGGGAATGGTGAATAAAACGGAAAAAGTCATAATGCCTCTGTATCGCTCCATGGTGAGACCGCACCTTGAATACTGTGTTCAATTCTGGTCGCCGCATCTCAAAAAAGATATAATTGCGATGGAGAAGGTACAGAGAAGGGCTACCAAAATGATAAGGGGAATGGAACAACTCCCCTATGAGGAAAGACTAAAGAGGTTAGGACTTTTCAGCTTGGAGAAGAGACGACTGAGGGGGGATATGATAGAGGTGTTTAAAATCATGAGAGGTCTAGAACTGGTTGATGTGAATCGGTTATTTACTCTTTCGGATAGTAGAAAGACTAGGGGGCACTCCATGAAGTTAGCATGGGGCACATTTAAAACTAATCGGAGAAAGCTATTTTTTACTCAACGCACAATTAAACTCTGGAATTTGTTGCCAGAGGATGTAGTTAGTTCAGTTAGTATAGCTGTGTTTAAAAAAGGATTGGATAAGTTCTTGGAGGCGATGTCCATTACCTGCTATTAAGTTCACCTAGAGAATAGCCACTGCCATTAGCAATGGTAAAATGGAATAGACTTAGTTTTGGGTACTTGCCAGGTTCTTATTGGCCACTGTTGGAAGCAGGATGCTGGGTTTGATGGACCCTTGGTCTGACCCAGTATGGCATTTTCTTATGTTTCTTTCTTATGTTTCTTATATTCATTTTTGGATATTGTCAAAAACCTATTCACCGTGGGATCCCCAAAATAGGTTTAGGAAACCCTGCTTTAGAGGGACCTTGTGAGACTAGGAGATTGGGCAACTGAATTGTAGATGAAATTGAATGTGGAAAAGTGGAAAGTGTTGCGCATAGCAAAAAACTAATCCCAACTACAGATACAATGCTGAGTTCTGTATTGGGAGTCACAACCCAAGAAATAGACCTTGGAATTTTTGTGGACAGTACATTGAAATCCTCGGCTCAGTGTGTGGCAGTGATCAAAAAAGCAAATAGTATATTAGGAATGAGCCAAAAAGGAGTGAAGAATAAAACAGAAATATTTATTTTAAAATCTGCATACTGCACAACTAGTAAAATTTATAGTTGAAAAGGATTATAGATTTAACATATATAATAAAATCCAACATAAAGCCAATTAGCTGCAATACAGCATTAAATATACAAATTACCAACTGCCACTGCCACCCCTCAAAGACCCCACCACTCCACAAATCATAATCACAATTGTCAACAGCATCAAAGGCAACGCTAAATCAACTTAGTTGACATGTATTTCCTGTCTATTGAGCTATGGTGCAATTTTACTTTGAGTATTATGGTTGTCCCATCTCAAAAAGGACACAGCAGAACTAGAAAAGGTGCAGAGAAGAGTGACAAAAATTGATAAAGGAGATGGAAATGCTCTCTTATGATGAGAGGCTATGCAGGCTAGGGCTCTTTAGTTTGGAAAATGGATGACAGAGGAGATATTATAGAATTGTATAAAATCATGAGTCTGGTAGAAAAGGTTAATAAAAGATGGTTATTTATCCTTCAAATAATACTAAAACAAAGGCCTCACCATGAAACTAAGAACAAGAGGTTTAAAACAAATTGTAGAAAGTACTTTTTACTCAGCACACAATCAAGCAGTAGAATTTGTTGCCAGAGGATGTGGTCAAGGAGACTAGCATAGTGGAGTTTAAAAGAGTTCTGGACAAGTTCCTAGAGGAAAAGTCCAAAACACATTATTAGCCAGGTAGACTAAGGAAAGATATAGATTTATTTATGGGATCTGCCAGGTACTTGTCATCTGGCTTGGCCACTGTCAGAGACAGGATGCAGGCTTGATGGACCTTCATCTGAACCGAATGGCAGTTCTCATTTTTAGAATAACATTTATTTATTTATTCATTTATTCATTTATTCATATTCAAGCTTTCAGGCACTTCAAAGCAGATTATATTCAGGTACAGTAGGTATTTCCCTATCCCAAGAAGACTGACAATCTAAGCCTCATTTACTAAGGCTTTTTTCCCATTCTGTGGCAAGGTGTAAAGAGATTAGCAAATCAGGCTCTAAATTGTATGTGAGGTAATGGAGCGTGAAGTGGTTTGCCCAGGGTCACAAGGTGCAGCTGCCGATTTCAATCCTGGCTTCTCTGGTTTGCAGCCAACTTCTCTCACCACTGGACTGCTCCTCCATTCATGTTTTTACATTGGCAAGAATGATCATAACATTATAAAATTTAACATAGTCCGTGAAGGGAAGGCATTATGGGGTAGATTTTCAAAGGGGTACGCGCGTAGGATACGCGCGTACCCCCCGAAAACCTACCCCAAACCCCCCCTGCGCGCACCGAGCCTATTTTGCATAGGCTCGGCGGCGCGCGCAAGCCCTGGGATGCGCGTAAGTCCCGGGGCTTGCATGGAGAGGCGTGTCGGGGGGCCTGGCAGTCGTAACGCGGCGTTTCGGGGGCATGGCGCGGGTGATGCGACGTTTCGGGGGTGGCGCCGCGGGCGTGGTTTCGGCCCAGGGGCGTTCCAGGGGCGTGGCCGAGCCCTCCGGAACAGCCCCCGGGTTGGGTGATGGTGCGCCAGCAGCCCGCTGGCACGCGCAGATTTACATCTGCCTCTGGCAGGCGTAAATTCGGCGATAAAGGTAGGGGGGGGGGGGTTTAGATAGGGCCAGGATGGTGGGGTTAGGTAGGGGAAGGTGAGGGGAGAGCGAAAGTAAGTTCCCTCAGTGGCCGCTCCGATTTCAGAGCGGCCTCGGAGGGAACGGAGGCAGGCTGCGCAGCTCGGCGTGCACAGGCTGCCCAAATTTGGCAGCCTTGCGGTGCGCCGATCCCGGATTTTAATGGATATGTGCAGCTACGCGCGTATCTATTGAAATCCCGCGTACTCTTGTTCGCACCTGGTGTGCAAACAAAAGTACGCGTTCGCGCTAAATTATAAAATCTACCCCTATATATTTGCTATTTACTCAAATGGACTTTTCTTAATGTAGGGGTTCTTTTGGAATATTACAATTTTGGTGTTACATGGAAGTTTAGGATTCCATATTAAATTGCTGGAGTTCCTTGAAGGTGTGAAATTCAGCCAATAAGTTAATTTATGAATATCTTATATAAAATAGCAACCTTTTTGTGTACCTATTGATTTCATCCCCTTTTTAGAGACAATATGTGTGTGCAAAACAGAAAATGCACGCATACTTTCAATATTTATAAAATAGCATGTACACAAATATCTACACACTTATATGCTAATTTTACTCATTTAACCCTTTTGAAATTTTACTTATAAGTTAACAAGTTCCTTGTGCAAAGTGGGAGATGTTCAGTAGGGGTCTTTCTTGCCTGAAATTAATTAGAATTTTATAGCTGTTATTCAGAAAAAAGAAAATAACCCCTGTGTCCTGGTCTCATATAGGCTGATATCTAACCTGAATCAAGATCTATGAATACTGGCATCCATTATGGCCAACAGGTTGCAAAAAATAATGCCATTTCCTCATTGAAGGGGATCAGACTGGTTTGGACTCATGTAGGCACTATATCACCAATAATAGGAATGTAATTGCTTTGGATTTAGGAGGCAACTTTGTGAGAGAAGGTTTGCTGGTCAATTGGGACACACAGGATGCTTTTAATAAAGTTGCTTGGTGTTACTGGCTCTGGTGGTCACATTTATAGCCAATGACTATGACCATGACAATGGTGCATGTTCCCTATCCAAGGACTATTATTGCAATAACTGGACTAAAATAAGTTGAGAGAGAATATAACATTGGTAAAAAAAATATCCCCTAATGGTGACAAATGAAAATTCATTGTACCAGTAAATAGTAATGGAGTTGTACATCTGTGATTGAAAAACTCCATAGCTATTAATGGAATAAATCATAATTGTACTAATGTTTACTAGCTGAAGGTTATATCTGACATTGTTTAATAAAATTAATGAGTACTTTCAGTATATTAGTTCACCTTAAATTCTTTGTTGTAGAGCTTAGTTATGCATAATGTTCCAATATGACTAGAATACTGCTTCTGAAATTGAATTTTTGAAACTAAAAAGGAAGAAGCAATTAAACAACTTATTTTTAGTTTGAAAGCAACAATAACATAATTACTTGAAGAATGATTTTTGAGAATGCCAAGTAACAAACACAAGATTATCTTACATTATAATAAATTTAAGATTATTTGTGCCGATAGTATGAAATCTTACATATGCATTTTCTTCACATTCCCAAAATATTATCTCCTTATTAGTTGCAATTTTCTCTGAAACATTATACATAATTCTTCTAAAGAGAGACTTCTTATAAAAGATGTAAAATACCACAGGTATCCTGTTTGCACTAATACCAAGATTTGAAACTCATTACCTATAAACATGTCAGTTCTGATGAAACATAAAAAAAAAAATTTCCCAGAATCAAATTCAAAATGTCTTCACTAAGCTGTTTTATGGTAGAGCATGCCACTAGAAATGTGATGAGTATCCATGTAAAAATGCTGATTTGAATTAGATTTAGAATATATGTCATCCTCAATTAGCCTTCCCTTCATCCAAATGGTCTCACAAACACAGAGAATGAATCTTTATTTCCTCCTTTGCACATGGGAGGTCATTTGTCAGATTTAATATATTTCTACCTATGCCTTCCTGCAGGATTCAGGTTCTAGATGGATGACCATAGGCTTCATAAAAAAAAAAATAAGAAAAAACAGTACAGCAATGTTCTAAAATTGTTTGGTTTAGAAAACTATTGATTATTTGTACAACTTCATACTCTACAGTATGGTAAGAACTAATAGTAAATTTGATAAGCTATTTTGCTTTCAAAATTGTATTTAAAATTCTGTTGGTATTGCAAAAAAGTTTTAATAGAAAGTAGTCATATATGCCCTTATCTTGCTGTTACTGCTATAGCTTTTTTTCTAAAATATGTCCTTTGTCCTTGAATGCAGTATAAATTTATTGTGCTGTTTTCAATGCTTTAATAAATCAACAAATAAATATCATAGGACTATCCTTGGAAAGTACCTACGAATTGCCGGGATACATGATATCATAGATGGAAAAAATGGTTGAATTATCACAAGTCTGAACCTCATTAACAGCAACTGCCTTTCTTAAGGTTTCAATCTTTGTTACAGTAACATTCACACAAATTTTATGAATACATATAGAAAAATATAGGATTCAATTCACCCAAGTTATTCTTGGTTTGATAGGCATGAAAGATATAGTATGCCAAATAGCAACTATTGGAAAAAAAGAATGGATGGACATAGAGAAAAAGAGATAATTGAAAGACCACATGCATAAACAGCAAAACATGGAAAACAACAGTAGATAATAGGGATGTGAATCGTGTGCCCGATCATTTTAACGATCGGGTTCGGCTGGGGGAGGGGGGGAATCTGATCGTTAGAGATGTAAATTGGAATCGGTTCCGATTCCAATCCACATCACTAATTTTTTTTAGTGAGGCCCGCACCGACCGTCGGTCCCTGTGACATTTGAGGGCAAAGGTAGCACCGGCACCATTTTGAATACTGGCAATACGGCCTGAGTGCAGGAGGTTGCTCCTGGACCCCTGCTGGACTTTTGGCAAGTCTTGTAGGGGTCAGGAGGCCCCCCCAAGCTGGCCAAAAGTCCCTGGGGGTCCAGCGGGGGTCCGGGAGCGATCTCCTGCACTCAGGCCATATTTATAATATATTCAAAATGGCGCCAGCGCTACCTTTGCCCTGTCACATGGTAAGGGCAAAGGGCCATCGGCGCCATTTTTTTTAGCGTAGCTGATGGCCTGGGAACGGGAGATCGCTCCCGCGGCCCCCCGGACCACCAGGTATGTGTAAAAAGTTTTGGAGGGGGTCGGGAGAGTGGGGGAGGCTAAGGGGGTAATTTTAAAGGGTCGGGTGTTTTTTTTTTTTTTATCGGGCCATCGGCGCCATTTATATTAGTGGCAGCCAAAATGGCGCCGATGGCCCGAGAGCAGGAGATCATGCTGGGACCCCCCCACTGGACCACCAGGTAATTTAAAACATTTTGGGGGGTTCGGGAGGGTGTGGGATTTGTTTTAAAGGGTCGGGGTGGGTTTAGGGGTTGTTTTGGTGTGCCGGTTTTCCCGCCCTACCCCCTCCCCCGATTTACGATTTTTCACGATAAATCAGGGGAATTTCTATTGTATCACGACTCTAATGATTTTTGATGATTTAAAAAATATCTGACGATTTTTTTAAATCATCAAAAAACGATTCACATCCCTAGTAGATAATGCCATTTGGTCTTATCAATCTAGCCATTTGTGCTTATGCTTACCAGGTATATTTTCATCTCCCTTTCTTATCCTCTTATTAAATCCCTCTGTGCATCTCCCAAGCATATTTGATTTCCTCTACCTCCACTGGAGATGGATTCCAACCATCTCCACTTTCCAGTTCTGTTCCATGTGTCCACCATTCTTCTTAGTGAAAAAATATGTTCTTGCATTTCTAATGAAGTCCCCTCCATTCAGCTTCATATGTTGTCCTAGTCTGTCTTCTCAATTTTTGGAAAATGCTGCTTCTAGTATCTTATCAAAGCCTGGGACATAATTGAATGTTGCAATCTTGTATTTTGGACAGTCAGGCCTCTGACCCTCTAATCCCAGGCATGACAAACCTGAGAGCAAAATTTCCAGGCTTGGGTAGCCAGGCCTGCCTGCAAACCTTGCACTTGGGCCTGTCAGGCCCCTGACCCATCCTAAGAGTTAAATTAAAAATAAAAGCACTGCACACATTGTTTTAAAAAACTAAAATGTGTTTATTTATCATCACAAATTTTGCCATTAAAGTTCAAGCTTGCCTAAACAATCCATCTTCTGCTGGAGGTGACATCTTGATATGCTGTTCCCCAAGTTGGCAAACATTTAGAAAGGACACTGACTGGCAGGTGAAACTGTAACAGCAAGATTAGAGTAGAAGAAGCATCTTCATCAGAAGGAAGAGCAGGAACCAAACCACCAGCTCTACAACTAGTAGCAACAAGCACAGATGTGGCACCTACCTGAAGGAAAAGAAAGAAAATAGTGATAGATGCAATTCAAAGGAGAAGTCCATAAACTGATATTAATCAATAATGTAATATAATGCTTGGGTACTTGCCAAGTACTTGTGACTTGGATTGGCCACTGTTGGAAACAGGATGCTGGGCTTGATGGACCCTTTGTCTGACCCAGTATGGTATGCCTTATGTTCTTATGAAGAGAGAATGCATAATAAAAAATCTTAACTGAAGTAACACTTTCAAAGAACAGCTTCAACAAATACTGGAGTGGAAACAATTTCAACACCAGCAGGCACAGAAACCATGAGGATCCTGAAAAATGAAAGGGAAAAATGGAAAGAACTATTAAAACTGGAAGCATGTCCCTGCAGACACAGAGGAACCTGCAAGAGAGAATACTATTTACCAAAAGTGAGATTGCCATGGAAGGACACAGGATCTCACCCGAGAAATCACAGCATTGTACATTAATATTCCCCCACAGAGCACTCCTATGAAGACAGTGCAATATGTGACTCCAAACTGGTTGGTAGGCCACACCAAGTTTGACATCCATTCAAAACCAGATACCAGCAGAAGTCCATTGCACCTTGCAGCTTTTTGAAGGTTGGTTTCAGGTGAAGACAGAGTACTTAGGGATGGTTCCTCTTCTTCAGCATCTTACAGTCTTCAGGCTCTGACACATTCTTCCCCAAGGAGATTTGCTGGATGACATTGGTGGTTCAGATGGTGGTTCAGCATGGGTCCAGACAATTCATTGAGCAAGCACCATAAAGGTAGCTTCAAACAAAAGTTTCAGCCAGAAGCAGGCAAATAATTGGAGACTTAGCATGGGTCCAGGTGAGTCATCAGTGGTTCAGAGAGAAGGGTACTTGCCCTAAATCATGTGCCAAAATTCAGCTTGAGACAAGATTTTCACCCAGGAGCAGATGAATCATTAGTGGTTCAGCAAGGGTCTGTGTGAGTCATCAGAGCAGGCACCACAAGACAGCTCCAGACAAGATTTTTCACCCAAGAACAGGTGAGTCATTGGTAGTAAAGAGTGGGTCCAAGTGAGTCATTAGAATGGGAGCCAAAAGGCAGCTTCAGACAAGATCTCCACCCAGAGGCCAACAGAGATTATGGAAGCTAACAACTCACAATAATAAGAGATTTCAATTAACCCAAAATTGACTGGATATATGTAACATCAGGACATGCTAGAGATTTCTTTTTTAACATGCTCCTTTACCTTCACGTTTATATAATGTTCTTGTATTTATGATATACCTTATTATATTCTACCTAGCCATACTTTTTTCCATACTCTTCAAATGTTACTTAAAAGTTACCTTGCCATTCTTTATCTACACCTTCCAAATGTTACTAAAATTTGGCGTACGTTTACACATGTTAACTTCCTTATTTTGCATGTTATTTTGTTATCTACATATGTTCTAAATTGTTTAATGTCTAACGCCCTGGCGTATGTTCCTGTTCCTTGTACACCGACGTGATATCTTTGATGAGCGGCGGTATATAAAAACCAATAAATAAAATAAATAAATAAATAACTATGGAATGGCCCAAACAATGTGGAATTATAGAATATGAGACATTTTTAAAATAAAAGCAGAAACCACAAATGAGTTGGAAGCCAATTTAAAAAAGCCTCAAACTGGAAGAACACTGACCCTATTTTTGTCTCTAGCAGTTAGGGCCTCATTTTCCAAGCACTTTACCGCATGCGATAAATTCGCAAATCAGTAATTTGGTATTCAGGGTGCGGAGTATATGTAAAGCTGGAACCTGTTTATCGTGTGCGGCGAAACAGCCGCAGTGTTAGCACGGCTGCTAACTACAAACCCTCAAATTTGCGTTATGGACTGCGCTAACGGGCCAGAAAAGGATTATCACCATCCAAGAGAGAGAGAGAGAGAGAGAGAGAGAGAGAGAGAGGAGAGGAGAGAGAGAGAGAGAGAGAGAGAGAGAGAGAGAGAGAGAGAGAGAGCGAGCGCCTTACTATAGTGCCTATGTCCTAGACAGGTATTTTAACCCCTATGGGAGGGCCACCTACTAACTCGGGGTGGGGATTAGGTATGAGCGTCGGGGGTTGGGGGCCACTTTCGCATTCCACATGAGACGTAGGGACAGAACAGTGGTCTCTAGTGCAGATTTGCTGGCCGTCGGAGTGAGGACGCTCACTCCAAGAAGAGATTTGGGTAACATTCTCTCCACCTAGCTTGTTGTTGCCCAGGTAGAGTGTCCATCAAGCTAGGTGGAGAGAACGTTGCCCAAACCACTTCTTGGAGTGAGCGTCCTCACTCCGACGGCCAGCAAATCTGCAACTAGAGACCACTGTTCTGTCCCGACGTCTCATGTGGAATGCGAAAGTGGCCCCCAACCCCGACGCTCATACCTAATCCCCACCCCGAGTAGTAGGTGGCCCCCCATAGGGGTTAAAATACCTGTCCTAGGACATAGGCACTATAGTAAGGCGCTCTCTCTCTCCTCTCTCAGCTCTCCTCTCTCACCCTCTCTCCTCTCTCCTCCTCTCTCCTCCTCTCTCTCTCATCTCTCTCTCCTCTCCGTATTCTCTTCATCTCCATAGGGATCTCTCTCTCTCTCTCTCTCCTCTCTCCTCTCTCTCTCTCTCTCTCTCTCTCTCTTCTCTCTCTCTCTCTCTCTCTCTCTCACCTCTCTCTCTCTCCCCGCCTCCAACAGGCAGTCTGGGGACTATTGTGTGGCCCATGAGGATTGAAGTGCAAAAAACCAGCTATTATCGTGATGAAACACTGAAAGAGTCATCGCACACTGGAAAACATCACGTGCGGTGCTAATGTTTTCGCGAAATGGCGAAAACATCGCCGCACGCGATGTTTCCCCCACTGCACAAAAGAAGCCTCATTGCATTGGGTAACGCCCCTAATGCGTTACCAAGTGATATTGGAAAATGAGGCCCTGTAATATCATTTATATGAATATGATAATCCACAAAACCAGTTCTCAGACAACGAGGATTCACACACAATAACAAATTAACGTAAAATGCTTCTCCCCTTTCAATAGAGATACCCAGAGATATATCCCCCCAAAATTAACGACCAATAGAGTGCTTACCTACAGTCTACATGCTGTTTGCTGCAATAGATGCAGAGAGAATATAGGGTCATATATCTATATAAATAAAAATATAAATGTTCGAAAATCTTAAAATCTCCGAAGGTTTTTCACCGATTGCTTTGAAATTTTGACACAACATTGCATTCTAATACACGCGCTGTTTTTATATACTATATTATATAGATGTCACACCTGTGACAGGTAAAAACATGCTTTTTTGGAAAAACAGTGATATCCGTTGGATGTACAAGCAACACATGCTATCTACAATATAAATGGGCTCTGACCGATGGCCCGCAAATGCGCAGTAGAGAGCAGCTCTACTGCGCATGTGTGGACCATTGAGCTCTGCGCTATGTGCTGGGTGTCACAGAGGGAAGGAGGAAAGGGCAGATGAGTCGCCGCTCCAAGAAACGGCTCAGCCCGTTCCTCCCCCACTGAGGAAGGGGGAAGGGAGTAGGGACTGCCGGACAGTTACCACAGGAGGAGGAAAGGGTAGAAGAGTCGCTGAGCCATTCCGTCCACTGCCGGGGAAGGGGGGGGGGGGTGAGGGAGTTGGACGGCCAGAGCAGAGCAAATGCAGTAGAAACGGCTGTGAAGAGATCACAGCAGCTGCAGCCTGCAGCAGCCAAAGCGCAAAGAGCTGAACAGAGAACAGCTCGCCCTTCCCCCACCCCCTGAGTCCGCAGATAAGGAGAAGCCAAGTAAATATCCCGCAACTGCGGGGGGGGGGGGGAGGGGGAAGGCAGTGCTGTCAGCCGCCCTGGGTCTCAGCCACCATGGGAAGAGTTTACATGGGCATCGCTCCACCCCCACTCCCAGCAAAGCACGTGACGAAAGTGAAAGCCAGAGCCCTGCTCCCTCCTCCCTCTCAAGCCCCCGATCGGATTTCTTAAAGGCACAGGTCTGCCAGAAAGAGCAAAGTAAGCTAGGCAACGTGTCCCAAATCTGTTGCAGTGCCTGCCGCCTGCCCTTTGTGAGGGGGGGGGGGAATGGAGTGTTTTCCTCTCTCTCCCAGACACAACTGGCGTGGGAACTTTGCAAGCTCTTGTGAGTGCAGAGCAAAGACTTAGGTGGGGAGGGGACAAAAATCCCGCCCTTTTAACTGTGTGAGAGAGAAGTGTGGTAATGTGCGCTGAAGGCGAGTGTGAGTGCCAGAGAGAGGGAGACTACGTGTGGGATTGTGTATGTGTGAGAGGGATTGGGCGTGTGTGTGAGGGACAGAGGGAGAGTGTATGTGCAAGAGAGAGAGAGAGAGGAAGCCTATGTAGGGGGCTGTATGAGAGAGAGATTCTCTACCCCCCCCCCCCAGCTCTCCACTTATAGGTTACAGTGGAAGGGGTTCAGTGTAGAGGGGAATGGGAGAGCAAAGGAGTTGGGGCCTGTAAGGATAGAGTGAAAGGGGTCTGAGCCTGTCCCTCCGCCACCGGGGAAGGGGGGAGGGAGTTGGGATGGCAGGACCATTATGCCTGCGAGATCCCCTCGGCCACCGCTGCAGCTCCTACCACGCCGCCGCCTCTGGCCCTTTCGTGCTGGGGGGGGGGGAGCGGAGCAGAGCAAAGACGTAGGAGGAAGGGGAAAAAATCTCGCCCGTTTTAACGGGCTTAACGGCTTGGACTAAATATTTTACGATTCCATTTCAATGTTTCCGATTGCATTGTTAAATTGAATTTTCATAGATTTGATTTTTCATTTTGATTTAATTGGAATTGAGCTGTGTCGTTTACCATACCGTTCATTTAGTGAGTATAGTTTATTTTCTTTTTTCATTCTTTTTCATTTCTAGAATTATGCGGTTTACATCTAGACACGGATTGCTTCTCACATGGACAATTATATGTTGCGTGTTCTAGAGTGGCAAACCAGACAATCTCTATATCTGCACAGACAATGGAACAACAAAAAATATTGTATACCCACAAGCATTGTGAAATTAACCATATTCGAAACGTGCGCTTTCTCTTTTCTTTCTTTTCCATTTAACCAGACTGAGCCACAGCAACGGTGCGGGGGTACCGCTAGTATTTTAATAAAAACCTGGCAATAGAACAGTAGGGAAACATAAGAGGGGCATACAGGACAAAGGGTCAGTTGATGCTGAATAAAGAAATCTTAACCAGCTGTAAGACAGGTTAACCTTTCTACAGCATGGAGAGACTATATAAAACTTTTGTTATTACCCATTTCCTGGATAATAAATTGCTTTGAAAGGTAAAAAATGAATCTTCGATTGATTGAGTATATCAAGTTTACCATGAAAATATGGCAGACTACATGCCACCTGAATTATGAAGATGGACAATATGTATTCCTAATATCAAAATTCAGCAAAGGGGAGATTTCTTGTCACCAATCCTGTTCTTGCTAAGTACTGAATCCTGTGATTAAGTACTAGGGATGTGCAGGGAAAAAAAATATATTTTTGTTTTTCAGTTCATTTTTGGGAGGTAATTTTCCCAAGATTTTCGGTTCATGGATTGCTGGATTTTTTTCATTCATGTGAAAAAAAAACCCCCAAAATGGCCAAGAAATGAAAAAGAGCTCTCCCTCCCACCATCCCAGAAAAATGCTGGGGCCATGAACCCCCTGGCACCCATTTATCTGGTCCGGTGGGGATCCTGCCATACAATTGCTGTGTACCAAAATGGTGCTGTTCACTGGATGAATTTTCTGGAGTTAATTAACTCCAGTGTGACCCCAACGGATGACTTCATTGTGCTTCAGCAGGAAGAAAGAAGAGGACGCATGAAGAGAAGCTCCAAGGCCTGGGCCTGACCCTGGGCCGAGGCCCTGGCATCTGGCATGGGTCCAGGCCGAGGCCATAGCATCAGGACCCAGCCTCCAGGTCAGGTTGCAGAATCATGCCTGGATTTGGGCTGAGACCCCAGCGTTGGGTCGGGCTGAGGCATTGGGCCTGGGTCCAGGCTGAGGCCCCGGTGGCGGTATCCTGTCTCTGGGTTGGGTCATGGAATTGTGTCAGAGTCTGGACTAAGGCCCTTGTAATGGGACCCAGCCTCCAGGTCGGGTTGCAGTGTTGGGCCTGGGTCTAGGCCGAGGCCCCAGCATTGGGATTCGGCCTTCAATGGATACCTGACGGATCACGTAAGGTTTTGTTTTGCGGGTTTTTTAAATTTTGGGGGGGTCTCGGCTGAGGCCCCAGCATCGTGCTTGGGCCTAGGTCATGGTCCCTACTTAGGGCCTTGACCTATGCCCGAGCATGATGCCAGTGCCTTGGCCTATGTCCGAAGCCAGGGCCTTGCTTAGGGAATATGCCATGGCCCCTGCTTTGGGTCTTAGCCTTTGCTATAGGCAAAACCTCGGCTTTGGGCCTAGGCCTAGGCCTGATGCATTTGTTTAAAATGAAACAAACAAATAAGGTTTGTTTCATTTGGGGAGCCACTGATTCGATTCACAGCCCCCCCCCCCTAAATGAAACAAATTAGCCTTAAACTTTCTTTTAAACAAATGCACATCCCTAATAAGTACTCTTATGAATACCTTGATCTATAGACTATGCCTTAATTTCAGAGACACTAATGATCCACAGATATCACACCTATTGATTATATATTAGGGATGTGAATCGGGCTTCTGACAATTGAAAATATCGTACGATATTTTCAAAATCATCAGAAATCGAGGGCTCCCCAAAACGATAGGAAAACCCCACGAAATTGTTTGTGGGGGTTCTCTTATTGTTTTGGGGGAGGGTGGGAAAAACGGCAGACAAAAATAACCCCTAAACCCACCCCGACCCTTTAAAACTAATCCCTTAGCTTCCCCCCCTCCCCCCGACCCCCCCCCCAAAAATACTGCATATAGCACTTCCTGCAACCAGAACCTCCTTTTATAGGCCCTGTAACTGAGACTTCTTGGGACACTGTAGGATGACAATACATCCTGTCTAGGTACAGTATATAAGGAAGTCCTCTGCTATTAGCCACGCCTCAGCAACAGGTCTTCCTGCACTAGTTGGTGCTACATTGCTACTGTTTGCTAGAGATGTGAATCGGAACGGGAATCGGTTCGGATTCTGGTTCTGATTCACATGTGGGTTTTTTGCATTGGGCCCGATCGCGGTTTTGTTTATCGGCTGCGCCCAAGCTGATAAACAAAACACCCACCCCGACCCTTTAAAAACTAACCCCTTAGCTTCCCCCACCCTCCTGGCCCCCCCCCCAAAAATGTTTTACAGGTACCTGGTGGTCCAGTTGGGGTCCCAGGAGCGATCTCCCACTCCGGGCCGTCCTCCCGCTCCCGGGCCATCAGCTGCCACTAATCAAAATGGCGCCGATGGCCCTTTGCCCTTACCATGTGACAGGGTATCCGTGCCATTGGCCGGACCCTGTCACATGGTAGGAGCACTGGATGGCCGGTGCCATCTTTTGCTCCTACCATGTGACAGGGGCTGACCAATGTCACCGGTAGCCCCTGTGACATATTAAGGGTAAAGGCTATCAGCGCCATTTTGAATACTGGCAGCCGACGGTCCAAGTGCAGAAGGTCGCTCCTGGACCCCCGCTGGACTTTTGACAAGTCTTGTGGGGGTCAGGAGGGTCCCCCAAGACTTGCCAAAAGCCCCTGGTGGTCCAGGGGGGTACGGGAGCGATCTCCTGCACTCGGGCCATCAGCTGCCAGTAATCAAAATGGCGCCGATAGCCTTTGCCCTTACTATGTCACATCTAATCTCAATTAATAACCCTCAGCCTTCTTATAACACTAAGGTGTAGAAAAAATATATTATAACAATGGGCATAACTAGTTGACTACCACATTATCAGTGTCTAATCACCAAGTCTCAGTTAACCACAGAATATCTGTTTACAGTCAATTGACATGTCAGAGATTCTTGCAAATCGTTGCTCAAAGATCTCACAATAAGCAATAATATAGTTAGCTATCAATCAACTTGCAATTCCTGCCCCCTACTATAGTTTTGGAGTAGTAAACACGCCCAATAAAGATCTGAAATAGTTGGATGTAAGAATAGAATAAGGAAACTTCATCATGCACATCAAGTAATCTGTACAAGAGCCATGCCTATGCTTCAAGAGCTGAAGGTGGAATGGTCCATATAAATCTGTTAAGGATCTGCTAGGGAGTAAACAATCTATTATGCTTCGACTCCTAAGAGGGGAGAAGTTAGCAATCTTGTTATGTGTGAGCTGCTCTGGAGGGAGGAGCTAGCACTCTGTTATGGTTAAACTCCTATGAAGGAGAGGAGTTAGCAATCTTGTTAGGAAAGCTCTGTGTTAGAGCTAGGAGTAGCAATTTTGTGTACTAGCTCCAGAAGGAGGTGGAGTTAGAAAGCTGTTATGAATCTGTTGCTGAAGACTCCTGGTAGGAAAGGAGTAGCCATCTGTTCCAGAGTGCTTGGAGAAGACACTCAGCTGTAGAGGAATGTAGATAGTGAATCCTTGGGCCGATGGCAGATGACTGCGCCCCAGGAGGATATCCTGAGAGGGACCACTGGCTAGGCTTGAGTATGGAGACAGACACAGAATTCTTTTATTTGACAGGTAGTAGAAACACCAGAGGTGGCAGCAGTGAGCTGCTACGCCCGCAGGGCTGAAGTCCCACAGGTACTGGAACTACAATCCCAGGGTAGCTGAGCTGATGTAGAAAAACTATAGATAGTGAGTAGATAGGTATACTGTGTTCATAGCCAGAACTGGATGACAGATCTCACATAAGGTCTTTAGAAAGCTCAGTAGCTGGAAAGGGTTAGGCCCTCGGGGCGAGTACCTGGTTCCAGGGAAAGCTCTGAGAGAGCGATGGTAACTCACAATTGTCTGTATCAGTGATAGCTTCCAGGCAGTAGAGAATCTTCAGAGTGTTCAGGAACATGGGCCCTCGAGGAGCGAGTACCGGTTCCTATCTGCAATCTGAAATAGAGAAAAGAGAGCGAGGCCCCTGAGGAGCGGGTAACCCTGGTAAGTCCGAGGAGGCAGAGTAGCTTAGGTAGCGAAACCCTTTGCTAACTCAACCGTTAGCAATTTCTGAGACCTTTTATATTGGAAGCGGATGATGTCAGTTCAGGGGGTCACCCCGAGGTTTGCGCCTTTGCTGGTACATCATTCGGAGTGTGCGTGCGCCGCCTTACGTCATCAGGAACATGGCGGATCCACAGCAACGTGCCCCTCGGGGACGCCAGAGGAAGATGGCAAGAAGACACCGCGGCAGCAAACCGTCCATCAGGCCCGGAGGGAGTCGCCACAGTGGTAAGGAGGGCGGAGTGAGGGCATCAAGCAGCGACGGATGCAACAAGATGCTTTACTGCTGGCTTTTGGACTTTTTATAACCTTGTCACAGCTTTGTAAACATAGTAACATAGAACATGTCAGCAGAAAAAGACCTAAGTGGTCCATTCAGTCTCTCCAGCAAGATCCTCTTTTTTTTTTTTACTATTATTATATTCATAGGGTAATTGTTGCTCTGTGCAAGTTATCCCAGTCAACACAGGTTATCCTTTTCTTTGTCTTCATCATTTTCCACTATCTCCTCTGAGTTTATCCCATGCCCTTTTGAATTCCTTTACTGTTCCAGTCACTACTTCCTCCAGGAAGAAATACTTTCTGATGTTGGTCCTGCCTTGACTCCCTTCAAGCTTCATATTATGACCCTTGTTCTACAGTTTGGAAATTATCTTCTTGTATTGTTATTAAGTCAAGCAAGAAACTGTTCTTACACATCCCCCTCATTCCCTGTGAAGTAACTGAAGATGGATATAAGAGGCTATGGAAGCAGCACTTGAGGATACGCAAGGGAGAGGAGATTTCCCCAATTGTTTTTCACTTTGCCCTTTTTATCACATTCAAAATGTTCAGGATCCTGCTCCATGCTGCATACTTAGCCACTGTACTCTGCTGCCTAATTTTTTTCTCCTTCGAGTCCAGTCATCTTCTCAATCATGTACTGGCTTTCTTTCCTTCCATCCATTTCTGGCCCTTAAACCTGGTTCCATTTCACAAACTCCTGACAATTTAGAAAAGACCAATTCAATATTTGATGCTAGGCCAGATGTTAGATAAGGAGACAGGTGGCATCCTTGCTAGCATTAGGTTTGCCTGGAAGGCAGTGCCAGTGAATTGCTTATTATAGCCAGCAACTGGCAGATGAGCCCATCCTGTATATTAAGCAGGGCTGAACTACAGTCCATAGTGCTGTAAGAAAATCCTGATCCCTATCTTAAAAGCTGTATATTCCACAGATGGGGGTGATGCTTACCAGGTAGGAGTGGGTAAAGTAATAGGTTGCTGCAGGGGAAAGCATGTTAAGGTAGCAATGCTCTTTAAAACAAACAAAGAAACAAAAAATGCTACCAGGCATATCCTACCAGGCATATCCAGACTAGATCACCACACCTCACCTCATCACTCCGCCTCATCACTCTGCCCCTCACCTCTCCGCCAACTTCCTATCCCCCCCCCAGCCACGATCTATTACCTTAATTTTTAATTTTAACTTAATTTTAATTAATTGTTCATCTCTCCAGTTTCCCTTCTTATCTTCCTCTAGTTGCAGCACCGGCACCGTTGCTGCACTGCTATGTTGTCCTCTCCCCCACTCCCTGTTATATGTAACTTCCATTTTTGTTTGATGTAAACCGATATGATGTGCATACTAATGTCGGTATAGAAAAAAAATGTTAAATAAATAAATAAATAAATAAACAAATAAATAAACAAAAAACCTGTGAAACTGGTATAAGTAGTCTTTCCTCCCTGGTAGGGTACAAGTGAGATATTGAGACAGGTGGCACTTACAGGTAAAGTAATCCACTATCATCTTTGCCTTCTAATCTGACTCCTACTTATTCTGTATTTTCCTTATAACTAATGGGGTGGGGGTATTATGAAGACCCTCCTCTAGATCTGGACTAATGTTAGCTGGAATGTGATTCCTAGCAGTAATATTGTGAAATGTATAGCAGGCAATCATAATCATAATTATATCCACTTTTTGAGGTGAGAACTGCAAGGCACTAACAGAATGAACTAAGCATCTGAATTGGATTTTTAATACTCTGAAATGTGAGTTCAATTATAGTGTACGTGAATGCGTAAATCTGGTTGTACCTCCTTTTTGTTGGACTTCTTGGGAAAGGTAGAGGAGAAAGAAACCAGGTGCCGACACACATACCATGTATCATTTAGGAGCGGGGAATAGCCTGGTCAAATCATGAAGTTTAACCTTAAACATTCTGAGTGTAATTTTCAAAGCATTTTTATGGGTAAAACAGTGTTTCCTGTTCACTTGTAAGTTTACCTTGGACTGAGTGGAGGTATTCTAGGGAGCAGAGTTGGTGAATGATTTGCACTTATGCACATACTTTTGAATTATCTATATTCAGTTTGAATTTTCAAAAGTATGCATACAAATTTACTCAGTAAATGTACTCAGTAAATTTGTGTGGAAAACTTAGCAGGTGTAACTGTGTGTGGGTAGACTTGATATGATTTTATTTATTTATTTAAAACATCATATTATGCCAATCCATAAGTCACAGTGGATTACAGTTTTACACACATAAACAAATAAAACAATATAATGTATACAAATTCAATAAATACAAACAATATTACAGTCACTAAAATCTACTTGGAAAATATCCACCCAGAACTGAAGCTCAAATTATCTATATTCAGTTTAACCCACCAACTTGAGTGAATGTTAATGAGAACATATAGCTTGCTAAAATGGAGAAACTCTTTCTCTGCCCTTATTACTTCAGGTAGCTCATTCTTAATAAAGGTACATTTCAAAGTGGACATATGTGTGAGTCCACTTTGAAAATTGGTGGAACTTATTTATGTACTTGCAGGCTAATGTAGATGAGACAGTACGTAATTACCCCAATTACTAAGAACTGCCCAACAGAAAACCCCTTCCTCAACTAAGCAAAACAAAAACAAATGGAGTTCTAGTCATCTAATCAAAAAATAATGAGCACTATGCTAAAGATATCAGATTAAATATGTGGGACCAATGTTGCAATAGCTGTAATCTCTTATTCCTTTAGCTGGGAATAAACTAAGTACAGCTTTGGTATAATTGATTGTAGCACTCACATTTGTTCATTTCAAGTTTGGACATAATATATATTTTTATAGTTAAAAGGAATGGCTTCCAAGCTAACAGCAGTCATTTTATCTGCAAACAAAAATTTATAAAAAAAAAATAACAATGAAACGGAACCTAGGAGCTATTCAGCTGTCATATGAGATTACAGCTATTGCTATGTCTGTCCTACATACTTAATCAGATATCTTTAGCAAAATTCTCATTATTGTTTGAATTAGATGACCAGAACTCCATTGTTTTTGTTTTACATAATTCCCCACAGAGCTCATGTTTAGTTCAAACTGTATAACATTGTAGATATACTAATTATCCTTGTTCCTTGACCATGCTTAATAAGTTAGGTCTCCTTGTAATGGGTTGCATCCTAGGCGAGATGCTTTGGCAGTGCCTAGATTTTGCTGACCAAGGCGCTGGATTTATCAAAATGCATTAAATATTGCATGTGATAGGAAAAGGGTGAGTTTTATGGTAATAGGCAGTTCATTATTGTATGTCCTACAATGAATATGGTCCCCCCAGTCCTACATATGGACATATGTGTGTGAGTCCACTTTGAAAATTGGTGGAACTTATTTATGTACTTGTGGGCTAATGTAGATGAGACAGTCCTACAAACAACTACTGGGGGGACCATGTTTATTAGTTTTAAGGTCCTGGAGAGCCAGTCTTGCTATTAGGGGAGAGAGAGAGAAAAAAAGGGAGAAAGAGAGAGAGGGAGAGAGAGAACACATAGCCATAATACTCTCCCACTAGATAGGTATTTATATCTCTATGGGAAGCCCACCTAGTAACTCAAGGTGAGGTTTAGGTATTAGTGTAGGGGTTAGGGGCCACTTTGACATTCAAAGTGAGATGTACGAACAGAACAGTACTCTCTTGTGAAGATTTGATGACCTTCGGAGTGAGGAAACTCACCCAAAGCTGAGATTTGTGCAATGTTCACTCAACCTAGCTTGATGGTTGCTCTACCTGGGTATAAATACCTATCTAGTGTGAGAGCATTATGGCTAGTCTCTCTCTCTATATACTACCAGTCCTATAAAATGTTATTAGTAAAGGTGGAAGCTATATTTAATTTTCTTTGCTTTAATTTTCTTTTTTTACTTTTAAATTGTATTAGTATTTGGCTAGGCAGCTCTTCTTGCAGTACTTTGTATACTGTATGCTAAGTCTGCAGGTCTCTATTAAAACTTGGAGTATTATCAACAGGATGATCTCATGCTGTATTTGCTACTTGAGAATAAATAAGATATAGTTAATGCAATCATTTAGAGCTCTATTTTCTGAATAGGTTTACTAAGCTATAGAATGGGAAGAAAACCTTAATTATAGAGATTCATTCAATTTAATGTTCCTAACTTTACCTCATGTAACTAATATGAAGTGGCTGAGTGCACTAATTTACCATTTCCCGCACTCTGTCTGAAAGATGCCTGATTCTTTGCTAATTTGCATTTTTTGAAAAGGCATCTTGTGGTTTAGTTATCAATGTGGATAATAATACACAAAAAAATAATAAAACAAACCCTGGATAGCAGCCAAATCCATCAACTTTCTCTTCGAAAGGATAACTTTCCACAGGCCATCCCTGATGGCAGTGCCTTAAATGTCTTTCACTCTTCCATCAAAACAATTTTGTGTTACTCTGTTCTCCACAGCTTGAATATCACTACCATTGTCAGAAGCAGACAAACACATCTACGAGGATTTTCTTGGGAATAATGAGCTAATGCAAAAGGGAATTCTCTGTAGTTCTTCATTAACATTTTATTCATTACAACAAGGGAGCTATAAGAGTTTCCTTTTAAGCAAATTAGGTCACAAGTTAAAAAAACATACACAGCATGGTAAAACAGCATATTACTACATTGAACAAAAGATCTGGTTAATAAATTATGATAATAGAATTAGTGTGGTGCTAATGATGCAGGGAACATTTAAATATTATGGAATTTGATTAGAAAAGGAGAAGCTTTTATATAATCGCCTGTTTTTATTTCCTTCTTTGTCTGACTTTTTCATACTTGTTCTTTCTTGTAGCATCTCCAGTGGTAGGATACACATTTAACATCTGCTTTTGATTCTTGAAAAAAATCAATAATTTCTTCTATATACATTTTACAGAAAACAATTATATTGCAGGTGTAAAAATTAACTTACATATTATTTTTCTTTGTGTATTCAGCCAACTTGACCAAGCTGATTAGTTAAGTGACAGATTCATATTAATATTTGAATTCATTTTCTCAGATGAGAAGACTTTCCTACATTCTATAGCTGTCTCAGCTTTCCCCTCAATCATATAACCTTTTGATGACGGTTAAAAAGATTACATGAAACGACAGCCCATTTGGGTGATACAGTGAATTATACTGTATATTGTCTTCATGAAATAAACCTTCTTTAAAAAAATGCCATGAAAATAATTAGGGTTTATTTCTATTTGCAGATTTGCCTCTTTTCAGCAAAAAATTCTTGAACTGCATAAATGGAGATATTTTATCCTGTAGCAATGTTTTTCATGCTTCAGATCAATCAATCATTCACCTAGAGAAAAAAGATAGAAACCGAAAAACTTGAAGACACTATTAAAAATATAATAGCTAAATTCGACCACTATAATGCGTCCTCATCTTTCAACTCCTGGGATAAAATCATCAATGAAATAGCAGATACCTTATGACCAATCCAGACTAAAACATTCTGAAATGAAGGAAGTACAACTAAACAAATGAAACTTTGGTATACCAAGGAACTAAGACACATCAAACAGATTCTGAGAATATCCAAAAATCAATGGAGGAAATACCAATCTATGGAAATCCTAGAAAAATACAAATCCCTATTAACAAAATACAGTGTACAAATCAATAAAGCAAAAACGTAATACTACACAAAACAGTTTCATGGTGTAATATTAATTCAAAACTACTCTTTGAAACAGTGAAAAACCTTACCAAAGACCCATCCTCTCCTTCTCAAATAATTACAATTATACAAAAAAATGAATGCAATGAATATGCTAATTCATAATTAAACAAAATAAATACACTTAAATCACAATTCTCCCACTGCTTACCAAAAAAAGAGCCTGATGAAAACTGTTCAAGTGAAATGGAACTCAGTCAACCCAGTATCTAAACTTGAAGTTAACCAAATCATCACTAAAATGAAACCCTCTTCCCACCCATGAGACTCTATCCTTGCAAGCACACTGAAAATGTAAATAGCATAATAACCACAATATTCACAACTAGGGATGTGAATCGTTTTTTAACGATTTAAATTATCGTCCGATAATTTTAAAATCGTCATTAATCGGTAAGGGACTCGATACAATAGGAATTCCCTCGATTTATCGTGAAAAATCATTAAATCGAGTACAGGAATTATTTGGGGGGAGGGCAGGAAAACCGGCACACCAAAACAACCCCTAAACCCACCCGACCCTTTAAAACCAATCCTTTACCCTCCCCCACCCTCCTGAACCCCCCAAAATGTTAAATTACCTGGTGGTCCAGTGGGGGGGGGGTCCCGGCGCGATCTCCCGCTCTCGGGCCATCGGCGCCATTTTGGCTACCACTGATAAAAATGGCGCGATGGCCCGATAAAAAAAACCCCACCCCAACACTTTACAAATTACCCCTTTGCTTCTCCCACCCTCCCGACCCCCCCCCCAAAAAAACCTTTTACATGTACCTGGTGGTCTAGCGGGGGGTCCTGGAGCCATCCCTTCAATCATACCCTCAGTGCTGGTGCCGGTGCTGGACTGGTTTCAAAATGGCGCCGATCGCTTTTGCCCTCACTATGTCACAGGGAGCGATCGTCGCTCCCTGTGACAAAGTGAGGGCAAAGGCGATCGACTGCCATTCCAATTCACATCTCTAACGATCCGATTTTTTTCTCCCTCCATCTGAACCTGATCGTTAAAATGATCGGGCACACGATTCACACTCTATTCACAACCATAATAAACTACTTGCTAGCAGAAGGATTGGTCTCTGATAGAGCTAAACAAGCTGTGATTAAACTGATCCTAAAAAATAAATCTGGAATAATGGATGACTGGTACAATTACTGAACAATCTCTAACATACCTTTCATCTCAAAAGTTCTAGAAAAAGCAGTTTTATCACAACTAGAGAACCACCTAGAAGATAATAATATACTATACCCAAACCAATATGAAGTCAGAAAAAAATGGCCAACAGAAACCTTACTCATTTCCTTAGCCGACCCTATACTACAAGGCTTTAAAAACAATGAATCATAAATCCTGGCACTAATTGATTTAACAGCCGTATTTGACACAGTTGACTATACACTTCTATGTCACCAGCTAAGAAAAAATTGGAATAGACGGAAATATTAAGAAATGATTCTTATCTTTCCTAAAAGATAAGACATTCCAAGTAAAACTGGGTAATCAAATTTCAGACAACTTCCCTATCAATACAGGTATCCCTTAAGGTTCAGCATTTTTGGCCATGCTATTCAAGATATACTTGCTGCCTATATATACATTACTAGCAAATCTAGGACTAAACTTCTTCCTATAAGCAGATGACATACAATTCTATATCAGATTCGGCAAAACATTTGAAGAAACTGTGTCGGCCCTGTCAATAAAAACTTGCTCAACTGAAACTAACTCTAAACCTAAAAAAAATAAAATAGTTTGGTTAAGGAAAGACAACACACTAATCAAACAACAATTGTTAATAGGATTAGTACCTATATTCCCATTAGGTAAACCATGAAAATGCATGAATATGAACTAGAATATACAGTAGATTGTATAATTTTCTAAAATACTTATGATTATGAAGAAGAACATGTATACAATGTGGTGTCAACTTTCCCGGACTTAAATTAATGCACCTCACCATCAACATATCCAACACAGCAGCTGTAACTCTTCTCCTTGTATATAATTTAGTCTCTGCTAAACAATCTTTATTTCCTCTGATCCCAGTTCAATAGTCCTTGTTAATTGTAAACTGCTTTCTCTGACACGTTATTTCTGTTTTTGATGTATTTATTGCACCCCTATTTATTTGTAAACCAGCATGATGTGATCATTTCATGAATGCCGGTATATAAAACCTTAAATAAATAAATAAAAAATAAATAAATAAATGCTACCACACAGTATGTGATCGCTGACCATGAATATCTATCCAGATCTTGTAAACAGTTTTTATCTACATTTGGAATGACAGTATAAAATAAATAAATAAATAATAGATGTTTAAAGGATAATAACTTTGTCCTGCAGAGATTTATTCCTGTATCAATACACCACGTGAAAAATCCACATATACAGGAAATAACTAGTAATAACTACGTAAATGAAAATCCTGAAATGAATAATGAGTGGATGAGCTCAAAGAGACCTCATATTTAAATGCCAGCAGGCTAAGCTAATGTAAGCTTTTAATAGCATTCAATCAATTTTTAATCATTGGTCTCAATGGGCTGAATTTCAAGGGCGCGGAAAGCTGCCCGTTTATGCACATTGAAAACTGAAAGTACTTGTAAACCGGATTGCTGTCGCTTAAATCCGAAAATGTACTTATCTTGCCTTATCCGTCAGTGAGCCTGGTGATGACAAACTTGGTGGACTCCGACGTTGCCCCCGACACTGAGTGTTTCGGAGTGGACCTCCTTCTTCAGGGGGCCGGGTACCACTGGAACGGCTCTGTTGATGCTCGGAGAACCTTAACAGACTAAGGGTGTAAAGGTAAATGCAAGAGACAATGTGCATAAGTATACCACTCAATTTAAAGGAATGGCGCCGAAAATGCTG